>NC_089592.1:70742330-70906055 GCF_019320115.1 Miscanthus floridulus
CATTAATGTGTTAGCATAATTGTATAAACGTTACTTTGATTCAGAGGGCTTCTAATGGAAATAGGTGATTATAGGTTTCTTTTTCTCTGTTGTGACATTTGAAGTAATTAGCTTTCTGATTTTTATGTTGCGAGACAGGTTGTCGAAAATGGGTAGAACAGTGGTCCCTTTGTTGTGGTCCTTTATTCTAGTGCAGATCAGCCATTCCAAAGTTACACTAGAATAAGAATCCACTTTTGTCCTAAGTGAAGAAGCCTTTCTGGAATTGACAAGTGCTTTTTTTATTTATTAGGCAAGGTTGTCAATTTGACAGTGTGTGTTGTTAGTTCAGATGGGGTTTTCACTTTTCAGTATGCACTTCGACAAAAGCTCACAAGTCCTTTTAGAGTATATCCAGCCTTTAGATTTAGCATTTGGATTGGTTTTCATATGGAAAGATCAGTCCACTTGCTGTGCACATGCTTACTGTTTGAAGTTGCTACTCTCTCTGAATGTGGCTCGAAAATTTGCTGTGGTTGCCCTGTACATTTAGGATTCCCTTGTTAAAACTTTTATCTGTACAGTGCACATGCTTACTGTTTGAAGTTGCTACTCTCTCTGAATGTGGCTCGAAAATTTGCTGTGGTTGCCTTGTACATTTAGGATTCCCTTGTTAAAACTTCTATCTGTACAGAAGCTTAGTGAAGTGTTTGGCCTGGGCTAATATTAAAGTTGTTCTCCTTGGTTTGTATCATCTACTTGCCAGTGATGTACCATCACTACCTGCTGCGGTGCACATGCACTAAATTTCTTAAGGCGAGATACCTACGTTGAATACACTTTGAATGACATTCAGTAGTGATCATGAGGCAGAGGCAGTGCCTCTGATCGCTAGATCACTTCAGGCTTACACACATCAGGCGTCCATGGGACCTTGGCTTATAGCTCAACCGTTCATCTCCACAAAGGTCACATTCAAATCACCACTAGGTACGTAGTTTTTGTATCAGTATGTTTGCTCTGTACAATCAATTTTTTTTGTAGTTTACCAACCTGACATATTTTTGGAATAAAGAGGTTATATGTTCACGTAAGAGTAGAGTATCATTCTAAAATTTGTTACTATTGATATTGCCCCTGATGGAAACAGAATAGTCGGTGACTAAAAGTCTCTTTCTCTCCTTTGTAACCTTTGCAGTAAGTAACTTTTTTATTGTTATGTTCTGGGAGGTGCAATGTTTTCCTAAACGGTAAACGGTCTTTACACGGTCGTCCTTCGTTTAGCGTTTATGCTGTTTACACGGTGTTTAAACGAAGTTAAACGGTCTAAATGGTTTTGTACTTAAAAAAATACATAAAATTATATATGTGCATGTAAAAAATTAAGTATTCTAGCATTTATACATATTTATCCGAGTAAAAATCAATTATTTTAGTATGTATATATATTTATGCATGTGAAAAGAACCAAATATAGATATTTATGCATGTAACATATAAGTGTACACATTTATAAATATAATAAACTTAAGTATACAAATTTATCCATACAAAACTGAACTAGATTTACCTCGTGTTCGCCTAAACAACCGTTTAAACAGTTGTTTAGCCCGTTTAATACAGTTTATCTCCGTTCCGTTAGGCCATTTAGACCGTTTTTCTCGTTTTTTGACCGTTTAATTTTCGTTTACCCCGTTTAATTTTCGTTTACCCCTAAACAAAACAGTTTACCACCGTTTACCGTTTAGTGGCCGTTTAATCAGCCGTTTAGGCGAACACTGGGGAGGTGGTTGAAAATGGGTAGGAACACTGTTTATTTTTTGTGGTCCTTTTGTGCATGGGATCTGCCATTCTAAAGTTCACTAGATTAATAATCCACTTTTAACCAAAATGATAAGAATCCTTTCTGTAAGTGACAATGCTTTTGCTATTTATTACATGGTTAGAGCTTTAACAGAGTAGATGTTAGATAACAGATGGAGTTTTCAGTTTGCACTTGGACAAAAGCTCAAAGGTTCATTTGCCAACTTGAAGTATCCCCAAGCTTTGGATTTAGCATTTGGATCAGTGTTGATATTGAAAGGTCAGGCAGCTTCTTTTCATCACCGTCATATGTATGTGCATATGCTTATTGTTCGACGAGGCTTCTCTTTTCAAACATGGCTGGATGGATTTCCTATGATTGCATTTTACGTTTGAAATTGCCTTAATTAGAACTCTGTGCTGTTCAAAAGTTTGGTTTTGCGTCATTTTATAAACTTGTTCACCTATTTTGTGCCTATTCTTTTAATATAGTATTCATTAGTGTCAACTTTCTTCAATGATTTTTCCAAGAACCCTTGTGAAGGGAATTAAAGTTTGATAGAAATGGATTCAAATTTCCTTGGATGAGAAATTTCTTATCTGTCAAGGGAAAGAAAGTTGCCGACCCCGTTACTTCATTCCAAGGGATGTGGAAAATCTTTAGGCCTGTTCGGCTGACATTAAAGCCGGCTGCAGCTGTTTTGTTGTGAGAGAAAAATACTGTAGATTCTAGTTGATAAGCCGGCTGATAAGTTCAAGTGAACAGGCCATTTATCCTTCATCTAGATCTGAGTACAGACTCTAAACTAAGACTAAGAGAGTGCAACATCTCCGTAAGTTCAGTAAGGTGGGATACTGGGATCTAAACTCAGAAGTCCACTACCTGGTTCCATATGATTGGTATGAATATTGTAATCTCTGTCCATGAGTACTTTTTCTGATATCTAGGTTAGTTTTTTTTTATTGGAATATTTCCTCTGTAATACTAGAAACTCTTTGATTTAGGAACCTGGCATCTTTGAAATACACAGGTATGTTCATATCACCAGCTCACCACTAAGACGTCATTCTAAAATTTTCATATTAACACAAGGGAGGAATACATTGTTAAGCAAACTGCTTTGTACTTGAGTGCTTGTGTTGTTCGTGATGTGTCATGTATGTCCTCTGTAGGTTAGGTGCACCTGCAGAGCCTGTTCTTTTGAAGTTTGCATTGGTGTTACAAGTGCACATAAATTTTGTGTTAGATCAGATGGTGTTTTCAGTACACACTTGGAGAAAAGCTCATATGTCTTTTTGAATGTCCCAAGCCTTTTGATTTATGATTCAGATAGATTTTCATATGTATATGCTTGCTTATTCCTTGATGATACTCATTTTGAGCATGGATAGAAGGGTTTTTTTTTTCTTGCAGTTTTGTGTACATATCGTATTTGTTTAGACAGAGTAGTTGTTTGATGTGCATATCGTATTGAGGTTAGGTTAGGATGAGCCTATTCTTTTTGCAGAGTACACCCATGTCTTAAGTGCGCACAAATTATCATGTGCAAGCTGGCCTTTAGGTGAAACATTGGAATGATGCCAAACCTGATTTGTAAGACCTTCATGTAACTTCATGTTATTAATCTGTTTTAGCTCTTGAAAAGTGGTAGGTTACCTACCTAGAAAAAATTTAGCTAGTTAAGAAATCACCTCTAATTGTCTCAAAAGTTAGGGATAGCTAATGAGTAAGTACTTGTTTGGTGTACCATGAGGGAATCTAATCTGTTGGCTGGGCAATCTCAATGCAACCCGTCCTCGTGGTAAGCTGAAAAACTGGGCCGACCAAGTCCAATAGGCCAACAGAGTGTAGTAGTGTACTCATGGAACCTGTCCTAGTGGCAAGCGGGAAAACACAAGTGGGTCGGCCAAGTCTAATAGGCCAATAGAGTGTACTCGTGGAACCTGTCCTAGTGGCAAGCTGAAAAACACAAGTGGGCCAAGTCCAATAGGCCGACAGAGTACTGCTCAATTCAGCCCACCAGATGATTGTATAAGTGTCTGTCAACTAAAGATTTCTGGTTCACTTCAAGCCTGAAGAGAACTTGTGTTCAGTGTTCTCATGGAACTTTGTGGTCCATCTGCAATTCTTTCTTGTGATCTGCTTCACTTTTCACCTATGTTCCTGTCGAAGATATATAATTAAAACATGACAGTTCTTTTTGTGAAAAGAGAAGTGGTGGTTTCTTTTTGTTTGTGGTAAACATTGGATGTCAGTGGTGTAGACTTTTTATTTTCTTAAACCGTGTGGCTGAATATGTTGCAGGTTAAGCCTGTTGTCCAAGTAATAATGATATTGTCTGAACTGTATCGCTTTTGGTTGAATCCATGCAACTTCACAAGAAAGATTGCAAGCTCCTTAGGGTCTGTTCGCTTGAACTAATCAGCCGGCTTATCAGCTAGAATCTATAATATTTTTCTCTCACAACAAAACAACTTCAGCCGGCTTTAATACCAGCCGAATAGGCCCTAAGGAGCTGGGTGCATTGGACAAATGAAAACTTTATCAGGTGGTTAGTGTGCTAACATGTGTACTTGGTTGATAAATCTTGGTAATGATCTCTAAGGAAGTGAGCCTAGCTCAATCGGTTGGGACGGAAAGTGTGCATGTGGATCCCAACCATCTAGGCTTGACTCCTCTTTTAACTCGAGTTTGGGTTCCTTCTTTAACTACAGTACCCTGCCCATTGCAGCGGGATTTTCTTAGAGATAAAGATGTTGCATCTAGGTCCCTAGTTGCATCATTGTATGTCTGAGATAGACCGTCAAAACTGGCTAAGCTAATGAACCAATCTAATAAATTATAGGAGGATGTGACTGCCAAACAAGCAGTATAACATTGCCTTGTATGTTGATGAAATGCTAATAGAATATTCGACCAAGTTATAGGAGAATGTGACGGCCAAGCAATAGTATGATGTGGATATTCCTTGTATGTTGATATATGAAAAATAATAGTTGTACTTTAGGGGAAGATGATGTGGCACTTAATTGGAGATGATGTGGCATTTAGTGGGAGGTGACACATGGATAGCTTGTATGCAGAGATTGAAAAGTTAGTGGGTGTTTGCTTTTATTAAACAATATATAGATATAGATTAATGAAAAACTGCTTAGTTCCTCCTAGGCTGGGTTTCTAATGATCTCTACATTCTTTACCTTTTGGTTTTGCTCTATCTAATGGCCAAGGTTAGGGGTGCACTAATTTCTCCATTTTATTGTGAAGCTTACAACCTTTTGTGTTTCTGGAAACATACCAGCCGTGTAACTTACTGTGTTCTATTAACCTTCTTATCAGTTTGGAGTTTGAGCGTCATGCTATTCTGATTGTAACATGGATATCTGGAGCCAGTCGATGACCTTATATTTGCTCAAAACATTTTTTTTGAACGAAAGGCTCACAACAATTTGGTTGGAGTTGGTAGGGACTTGGCACAGCCGATCAATCTATCAGGTATATGCGTCTCCTGGGAGGCTCCTACCGTTTCATCGAAATGGCAGGATGGGCATATGCGCTGAACTCTGTTTTTGGCTTTCTCAACTGAAGATCCGCCTATTTATCTAAAAAATAGTTATCTTTACATCAGACCGTATATCCGACCTTATCATAGTTTGTTATGACTGAATTGTACTGGAGATATATTGTTAAATACAGCATCTTCTTTGGATATCTCCTGTTCTTGCTCAGTTGGCAAATGGACCATACCCCTTTTCTACGATGGTGTATTCTGGGAAATCCTCACAGGTAAAATATGCTTGCGGGGTCGAAATCTTGGCAATTTCTTTGGCTCTCTTTTTAGACATACATATCATGTATATGTAAACCCAAGTTCTTGGCATCAATTCATCATTGCACTAATTGTGGTCTTGCTCTTGCAGGTATTCTAGATACATATGCCTAATTGTATGTTCCAGTCAGTCATCTATTCATTCTTGATGCACGCCTGTTTGCTTTGCCCTCTGGCAAAGTTGCCTGGCGCAGGAGCTTCTCCCAGGCGTTCGATTTCCCCCGCCTGGGGCCAGAATCTCTGCCTGTCGCGAGCTCTGCCTGGGAGAGTTCAAAGCAAACAGCGATCTTACTGAGACTCTGCCTGATATATGGTATGTGCGTTAGCTTTAATCTTCTATACACGAGAGTCTATGCCTTTGATAATGGACCCCATTCCTATATTAGTGACTTCATGCCCTTAATATAAGTGTCTGTCTCCAATGAGCGTATGCCAGCATTTTCATTGGCTGCCACTGAATACTCTGATATTCTAGCTCTGCAAATGGAATTTTTCAGGACAACTTTCCATAGCTCAAAATAACACGATACTATGAACAGTGTGCCCACTTGCTAAAGTGATATGATTAATGATTAGCAAGTTGACACTTTGTTTCTTTCCTACAATCGATCAGTGCAAGTTGAGGCTGAAATTCCTGTTCTTGTTACCTGTTCCGGAACTGCAATTCAGTCGAATTTTCTTTGCCACTACTATCTCCACGGGCATATGGTTCGCGTTGTTCAGCATCGCCCTTGTCTGCACGCAGGATATGGGAGAACTAGATGAGCTGACTGTAAGCGCATGAAGGGAAAGGACATACATGGTTTTTCAAGAAGATCTGTTGGTTTTACATTGCTGACTGCCTGACTTACAGAGTTACAGTTGATATCAACGGTTATGCTTAAAAGTAAAGAACCTGTATTGAAGGTGAACGGCTGAACGCTCAACTGTGCAGTCTGTGCTTGAATTGGAGACTGTAACGTCATGACTGACAAGAAACATCGAACTGGACGTCGGCCATGGCCAGCTCCAAGAAAACTAGGACGTGGCCAAAGTTGTGGTGGCGTCCTTCGCCCCTGCAACAGTTCTGCTGCTGTTGCGGCCAAAGTTGGCAACCAATTTTCAGGAGCATCATTGGTTAATTGTGCTCTAGGTCAGGTAACTGACAGTAGAGCCAAAGGCGGCCACCGTCAGAACCGCACTAACTACCGTTGCTATTGGTCTCTAAAATGTCGTGGTGACACCCCCATTTGCATCAGCATCATGCACTGCCAGTCGCCGACAGAACATTTTTCCTTTTTCTTTGCGTGTGATTCACACAGTGTGAACTTGCCCGCTTTTTAGGCAGATCTTCATTTGAATCTTCCAGTGTCAAGAAAGAAAGCTTATTGGTTTCAGCCAGAGCTTATCAACCAATTAATAGTGTTTTTCTCTCACAATAAACCAGCACCAACCAAACTTATCAGCCCAAAAACTAAACAATTTTCTTTGCCGATTCGCTTATTGATTTCAGCCAGAACTTATCAACCAGTTAATAGCGTTTTTCTTCCCCCAACAAACCAGCACCAACCGAACATGCACGTCCTTGTCGTGCCTCGTGCGTGTACCACATGTATCAATTTTTTTTGCAGATCGAGCGACACGTCGCCGCCTTGCCGTTGGCTCCGCGGGATCTTGTGACGTCCCGCACATAGCACTATAGCAGCATCGAGCAGGCGGAACCGGGGGAGGGTTCGCTCAAGGCCGTCAAATCCAACAAAAATAAATCAGAACACTGGTGATGGTGAGAACATAAATAAATCGACGAAAACTGTGGAGCAGATTCTCTATTCATCACAGTTCGTTCCAGTTCCAACATCTTTGGAGCTTACCGAGATGAAGGCGTGAGTTGTGAGACATTGCAGCAGTACAACCACAACAACAACAACAACAAAGCCTTTGAGACATTGCAGTAGTAATTTTAATAAAATGTTGGCAATTTTGAATTGTGAGACAACGCAGTAGCAATTTTTAATAAAATGTTGGTAAATTGCATTGAGCATTTGGTCAAATCCATCCAGATACAACAGGATGCATGAAGAGAGGAACACAAGGCTAACACGGGAAGCAAGCAAAGACATTGAGCATTTGGTCGCCGCCTCCGCCTCTAGGTAGCAGCAGCGGGTTATTCGTAGCAGCGAACGCGGTGACGAACGGGTAGCATAGCGGCGGTTGTCGTCATCATCTTCGTCGGCGCCGGTCTCAGAAATCGACGCCCTTGAAGACCTTGCGCACCTGCTCGAGCGTGACGAAGAGCACCACGGTGAAGGGTCCCTGGCGCATCACGGTGGGGATGAACCCCTTGTACAGCGCCATGGGCCCCTCGGACCGCACGGTCTTGAGGGCGCAGTCGACGGCGCCGGCGTACGGCGGCGGCGCGCCGGGCGCCACCTTCATGTTCATCATCCTCGTCTTGACGACATCCACCGGGTTGGACGCGGCGGCGGCCACGATGCCCGCGGTGAAGCTGGCGGCGACGTGCGTGGCGAGCCCGTCGGCGCCGGGGCCCCGGCGCGCCAGGATGGCCTCCTTGGCCTGGTCGTACGTGGCGAGCTGCGACGCCGTGACGATCATGGCGCGGTTCACCGTGAGCGACGACCCGCGCCAGAGGCTGCGGACGCCCTCGTCGCGCGCCATCCGGCCGATGGCGTCGCCGACGCCGGCGTAGTTCCGCCGCTCCGCGAGGGGGAGGCGCCCGTCCGCCTGCATCCGCACCATGGCCACGTCGGCCGGGTTGCCCACGGCCGCGCCGACGCCGCCTGCCACGAGCCCCGCCGCGATCTTGCGGTGCAGCGGGAGGACGCCGCCGCTGTCCTGGGGCGTCCACTTGGTCTTGAGGATGTCGTACAGCCCCATCCGCGTGGTGGAGTAGAGCGTCTGGCGCAGCATGGTGGCGGACAGGCCCGAGAAGAGCCCCGCCGCGCCCTCGGACCGCAGGATCTGCGCGCCCACGGCCAGCGGCCCGGGCTTCCTCGGCGCCGCCGCCGCCGGGATGTCGTGGTGGTGCGGGAGCGCGACGGCGTGGCCACCGGCGTGGAAGGCGAGCGCAGGGCGCAGCGCCGGCTGCGGCGCCGCGGCCGCTTCCCCCTGCAGCTGCATGCGGACCTTGATGAGGTCCAGCGGGTGCGTGGAGCAGCCGGCCACGATGGAGGCGATGCCGCCCTCGACGAATCCCTTGACACCCATTGCTTGCTTGCTTGTCGCCTCGGTTTCCTCCCTCTGTCTCTCTTTTTGTCAGGAGGAGTCAGGGAGAGACGACTGGATCGGAGAGCAAAGAAAGAAGAGGAAGAAAGGCCAAAATCTAAAAACGGAAGCTCAAAGCTTAGCTCGAGCAAACCGAAACGAAAACCAAGGGGGGAAGAAAAGGAAAAGGAAGGCAGAGATTAGAAGAGGCTATTGCTGCCAATAGGAGCTGGGGCACATCTCACTGGAGACCAGGAGATGGGAATGGAGCGCGAAGGCTATGCAGGAGGAGTGTGGGACGCTGGCCCTCTGTGACATATGCTGCTCGTGCTTTCCTGCTTCTTGTTCCTCGGCGTCGGATGGTGTGGGGAAGGAGGCGGCGGGGAGGGCACGCTATTTATAGCTGGGTGGGTTGGCAACCGGGGGTGGCGCGCGGCGCGGGAAGGGCCAAGGAAGGAGACGAACCGGGGCTAGGGAGGCGTCGCGGTTGGGCTTCGCGCTCGCGGTCGGACTGGGGAAGGCAGATTCGTAGTCGCGGCGCGGGCGGAGGGAGGGAGGGAGGTGGGTGGGGTGGCCGGGTGGGAGAGGATGGCGACCTGGCCGCCCGAGCTAGGAGAGCTTTCTAGGGTCGCTTCGCCTTGACGCGGAGTTTGGGGTAGCCGGGGAGGGGAGGCGGACGGCTGGCTGTGGCCGCGTCGGTGGGTTGGGTGGCCTGCGGCCGACTGCCTACGGCTTCCGCACGTCGTGCGGCGGCGCGAGCATATAGGAGGGCGGGCGGGCGCGCAGCTGGAAGAAGCCTGGAACGCGGGGCGGCCGTCCGTGAGCGGCTGGGCCCAGATCTGGACCGTCCGTCGTGGCCTTGGTGGGCCCTTTCCTCGATTAGGGTTTGGGGACGAACGGCTGCTGGCATTTCCTTTGGAGTTTTTCTATTCGTTTTTTTGTTGGGTGGCGCGCGATACGGCAAAGGGCGCGCCGGTACACCGCTTTTCCCACACACACAACACAGGCAAAAGGGCAGCGGAAGGACGGAGGCCGGCTAGACAGGAGGAGTGGAGGACACACTGGACTACTACTGGAGGGCGGGGGGGTGTGCGGTAGCCCAAATACAGAATTGGAACGGGATGCTGGATCGGTTCCCTGCGTAACCGTGTCGAGCTGGTCGAGTTTACGAGCCCACCGTTGATGACCTCTCCACGTCTAGATTAAATGGTGTTCGTAAGGGTAAAGTAACCAAGAATTCGTCAGACTAGAAGCCGCCCGTTTTACACTTGGGTATCGTCGCATCGGGCCATCACGGCATTAACCACAGGCCACAGCTGCAGTTTACAGTTCACACCGCCTCTGCAGTTTAAAATTTCCTCGCCCTTTCGCTTTGAGGATTCTTCTTTTCTCCGATTCTTGCGGTAAATTGACGCGGCCGTACAGTCCACCCATGAACGCAGCAGCAGCAGCCAGCAGCACCGCACAGATCGCATCGAATATGCACTGCTCTCTCGCACAGCCTCAGCTGTCAGCTCGATCGGCGCCAGTTGCTGTTGTTACCGTGCTCCACGCAGCCGCCACTTGCCATTGCCAGGCCTCACGCACGCCTCAGCGGCCGGCCGCCTGGTCATCAAGCCCGTTCGTTCATTTCCGCTCGTTCGTCCACCGTCCAGACGGAGCCAGCCAACACGGCCGTGCCGGCCAGTGCATCGGTTCACCGAAACGTGCCCGCGCCGCGCGGCCGGTTGGAACGGGATCATTGGGATGGCGACGCCACTCGTCCAGGCGTCCTGGCGTGGCGGGCTGGCGGCTCGCCGCGTCCGCCTGCGCCTGGGCCCCCACCCACCACCTGCACTCTTGACTCTTCCGGACGTCTGGATCTGGCTGTTTGCGCGGGCGTCTGGGCCGGCGTTCCGCGCGACCGCGCCACGAGCGCGGCGTCGGCCCTGTCGCTGCGCTGGACTCCGTCCGTCGCGTGGACTTGGACTCCCTCCTGCACCCTGCTGGCTGGTGGAACCGTGGAAGCGCCGCTGGTGGACTAGTAGAGGCGCGTGGTCGCACGGTCCAGCTTCCAACCGTTCCAGAGACGCTGGGGGCGAGCGAGGCGAGGTCGCAGCTGGTGCGGGCTGGAAGAGCAGCAATTCTCCGCGCGACGGGAAACCTAACACGTCAACATCTCTGACCCTGCGAGCAGTGTGCATTAAACCTGTGCTCGCACCAGCTTGGGTCGACTTGGCTGTACCTTTCGTTGGCCTTTTCCTGCTGTCTTTCGGTTTCGGACTTCGTAGTTGTGTGCTGTGGTACTAGTGCTCAGCCGTGGACTTGTCCTGCCCGCGTGTTGATTTCCTCTCCTAAACTTTAGTCACTATTCCATTAAATATTTAGATACATATATAGAGTATTAATTATAGATCAATTATAAAACTAATTATATAGCCTGCAATCAATTTGTGAGATGAATTTTTTAAGCCTAATTAGCCTATGATTTGATAAGGTAGTGCTACAGTAAATATGTGCTAATGACAGATTAATTAGGCTTAATAAATTCGTCTCGTGGAGTACCGACAGATTCTGTAATTTATTTTCTTATTAATATCTTACACCACATACGACACCCTCACATGATACCTTCTAAATTTTAGTCGGATCCCGATATGCTTTTCTGACGCTAATCTGCAGGGCGACGTGATAAGTTTTTACTTATATGATTAAAAGTCTGGGTAACATATTAATATATTAAATAACAATCATGAGCGAAAAGTCTTATCTTAACAATACAAAATGTGTACTTTCTGTAAAGAGGGAGAGGGGTGCTAAAATAAGTGAGAGGTGTTGGTCTTTATACACTAAAAAATGCCAAATATTTCAAGGCCGAAAGCTCCACATAAACTAGAAGTGGTTTAAAATCGGTTAAGCCAGGAAAGTTATTGGTAGCTACTCCTAGAAATGACATTGGGCAATGGGAGCGAGATGGTCTGATGTGTGGTGGCAGTGAGAAACACGAGGGCAAGAGTGGTTAGAATAGGTGTAGTTGGTTAGAATAGCTACCTCTTGTGGGGTATGGTCTCCGGAACCCTATAAAATAAGACATGGGCCACGCCTCAAAGATGGCTCAGTCTACAAGATTAAGACGTGCACCGTAAGACTACATAAAGATATAATTTATTATATAATATCAAATATGATATTTTTCTTGTAACCCTATCTCTCCAGAGTATATAAGGAGAAGTAGGGATCCCCTTTACAGGATATCGAATTTGATACACAATCAATACAAAATAATAGAGCACATGATATAGGGTGTTACATCAAGCTGACGGCCTGAATCTGTATAAATCTTGTGCCTTGTGTCTCTGTTACCATCCGATTCGTACTACGTGCAACTCCACCAATTCATCTACTACCGCGGGTATACCCCTCGGTAGATCGTCGACCAGATTTCGTCGACAGTGACGCGCCAGGTAAGGGCTATGTGTGCTGATTCTATGGCGAACCAGATGGGAATATTTTCTTCAACCAACGTCACCGGCAACTCAACATTCGGCGGCAACTTGACGCTGGCACGCAGCGGATTGCTTTCCTCGACGAACGGCCGCACGTGCTGGAGTCCAACGTCTTGCCATGCGCCTCCAACAGACGCAACACACGACAAGATCGGAGTCAAGCAATCCAAGAAAGCTAAGTCAAGTCGCTTCCTAATTAAATATTGTTATTATACTTCCAGATATATCCGTTTGTCTGCATGATTTCTGTTGGCAGCAACCCGATCAGATACGCAAGATCGTTGTCGCGGATCATGACGACCAGCAATCAAGAAAGGTGGCCGGCGATAAAGCGATGTGGAGCGGTGTTTCCACCGAAGATGTTGATCAGCCATACAAGCTAATTGAAGTAGTTGAAGAGATATACAAGCACATATGCATCTAGATCTACACCACCAAGCAGGCAACCTCACGTATCATAGGCATGCAAGGAAGATCTTGTACTGCGCCCTCACCTTAGTCGAACACGCTCAAGGACTTCGCCTCCCCACGTGGATTGACTTCTTCAGGCTCCGATTACGTCCGTTCGCCTACGACTCCGTGTACCCGTCCAAGCTGTCGAACGAACCGTCTGAGCCGTCAAGCGAGCCGACCGGACTACTCGTTCCGATCGCCTACCACATCTCAATGATCGCCGCAAAGAACGACGTTATAACGACCGCGACCGCCGCCATGACGACAGGCCAGAAAGCTCGAGGGCCGAGCAATTTCATCGCCGCCGACTAGACGTTATGTCTAAAGATAAGTACCTTTTTATATATGAATATTTAATAAAGTTTTCCCATGATGTTTCTCCATACTATTCTCTATATGATTATTCTCCAAATGACTTTTCTCCATGTATACCATCTTAAAGATGACATACGCTTTCGCCTCAATGGCTCCCCGAATAGCCACGTTTACGCTTGTGCTCTCTAGAGACGGCCCTGTCTTTGGCTTCTCTCTACACGTGCACGAGCGTCTGCCCTCTGCGTTATGGGTGGTCGGCAGCGGCTCCTCGGTGATGCTTGTCTTCCTACACGTACACGAGCTCCAGTGCTCCGCATTACGGTTTACGGGCTAGCTGGGGCTGGGGGCTCAACCAACAAACTAACGGCTCGGAACAATGTATATTAAATATAAACACATCTCCAAAAGAAAACTTAATGTTTACAATATATTTAAGATATTCTTCATCAACTCACCGACCACCCACGTTCTCACTTGCGTTAGCAGAAATAGTCTTGTTCTCGATCTCACTCCTACACGTGCACGAGCGCCAGCCCTCTACGTTATGGGTGGTTGGTAGTGGCTCCTCGACGATGCCTGTGCTCTTACGCGTAAACGGGTGCTAAGCACTCTACGCTATGGAGTATAAGCTAGTCGGGGCTGGTGATGTGATACAGAACCAACTGGTAGGAAGTTACTCATATTTAAAATATGAACACTTCGTACAAACATAATATCTATCTTGTCGGTGTTTCGGACCAGGGGGTCCTCAACCGATTAGTGAATTTGTTCTGCGTGCTCCCGATTCCGGATGGTGATGCAAAGAGACACAAGGTTTATACTGGTTTAGGCAATCGGCGCCCTACGTCCAGTCTGAGGGATAGAACTTGTATTCCTTGCACCGAAGTGCTCGTAGTAGGGGGTTACAAGCTAAGGGAGAGAGGGAACTTGTCCCAGGTCTCGGCAGGGTGTCGTGGGGCCGTCTGAGACGTTGCTCTCAAGTGGCTGGAAGGTGTGTGTGTGTGTGTTCTCCGGGCGTCCCCCCTAAGTGGCCCAAGTCCTCTCCTTTTATAGTTGAAGGGGGGACAAGGGCAGTACAGGTATTACTATGCGGCGTCCTGCCGCCAGGGACGGCATGTCCAAGCCCTGTGGCCTGTTCCTTTTGCGATGTGGTCGTCGGAGTGGCCCATCCTTGGAGTACTGGGACGGCGTGGTCGTCCCATCAGATCCTGTGCGTCGTGGGAGCCCCAGGAATGCCTCGGAGTGGACGTGGCGGCGACCATAAGCCGCTGGAGACGGACTATGCACGAGGCCGAAACTTGGTCGGGGCCGAGGCTGGTACTGTGGTGGGGGGTCTCGGCAGGCGCGGACCCCAATATTGCCGAGGCCCTGATGTATAGTGCCGAGGCCTTGGTGTACAGCGCCGAGGCCTTGAGCGGGCGGCTGATCGTGGACACAGTGGTAGGACACAGTGGCCAGTAACCCCCGCCATATCCTGTCCCAGGCGCTGACGGCGGCTGATCGTGGTCACAGTGTTTGGACACAGTGGCCGGTAATCCCCGCCATATTCTGTCCCAGGCGCTGACGGCGGCTGATCGTGGTCACAGTGTTTGGACACAGTGGCCGGTAATCCCTACCGTGCCCTGTCCTGGCCGGTATGGTGCTGATGCGACTTTAGGTCACGTCGGTCTTTCTGTGACGTTGAGCCGCTGTCCGGCTGAGATCACGGGAGTGGTTGAAAGCATTAATGGGACGTGACCGGCTATCGGGAGGGTCGGCCAAGGCGGGGGGCGACGGACTGCGGGCGAGCCGGCCTCGAGCGACACGAAGAATGGGGCCTCGCGCGAGACGGGGATCAGGCTCCTTGCCGAGGCTTCGCGCGAGAGGCCTCGCGCGATACGGAGAACGCGCCTCCTGCCAAGGCCTTCTGTGGAGAGCCTCGGGCGAGGCAGGGACAGCATTCCCTGCCGAGGCCTTCCCTGGGGAGCCTCGCCAGGATGTCGAGACCTCCTTCTCGGGGCTCGAGGCGAGGAGGAGGAGGACCCAGTGGGCCTGGCCACGACGGGGAGGGGCCCACGACTTACCTTTTTGCTTTTATCATCGTTATTTTTTAGATGGGACTAGGGCAACCCATTTGATGTTTTGCTTGGGGTACCCCATTCTAAGGTACCTGACAGTAGCCCCCGAGCCTCGAGGAGAGTGCGCGCACTCCCCCTGAGGGTTTGCCGAGGCTTGGTTCATACCTGCCCCGTAGGAATTGGGGCTTGTTTTTTGAGGTTCTGGTGGGTGCGCGCGGGCGCACCCGCCGGGTGTAGCCCCCGAGCCCCTGGGGGAGTGGAGTTACTCCTCCAGGGGCTTTCTTCATTTCCGTGTCTGAACGAGTAGTTCTTATTGCATTTGCCAAGCCCCCAAGCGCAAGTTCGGGTTGCGGGGGTCTCGGCAAGGCTACAGGGAAAAAGGCCTCTAGCCTCTACGCGGAGCAAGAGGTTCGTCAGGGGCCCCCTGACTTTGGGTATGATCCTCACACTTCCTTTCGCTCGGAAGGAGGGGTGAAACGTGCCATGCTACCCTCGATGGGCACGAGCATGGACACTTCCGATGAGTTGTTAGCGGGTAGTCCGAGTGGAGGCCCGAGCCCCGTTCGCTGGGGGATGGCTAGTGGTCCAGGGATGCACTCCAAGAGTACCAGGGGGTTTCTCTAGTGGATGCCGAGGCCGTTCGCAGGCCTCGGTGGCTTGGTGCCTCCCTACTGTGGGATCCCATTCGGATACTTCCCCGCCGGTCTCGGACACGACTTAGGACGCCCCGAGCGACCGTTCACTCGGGTCTGGGCCATTCGTAGGCTCGCCCCGATGTCGTCCCTGACTCTGTTGCCCTAGGGCGGCTGTCGAAACCTTTTGGAGGCCCAGCCTTCGAACCCCTGGACCGTAACGGGCTCGACGCCCTTTTATCGTGTTTGTAGCGAAACCTCTAGCGCGGTTTTGGACTGTTTGTCTTTGCCTTGGGTGTTCTGGCCCTTTTATCTGGTCTTCACGTGTCCTTTTCGTTCGGATGGAGGGTTAGTTTGCCGAGCCCATTCTGGTCTCAGCAAGGTTGTAGGAAGAGCCCCTAGCCTCTGTGTGGGAGGGCTGTCGGGAGTTCTCCTGACTTTTTATACGCCCCTCGCGCATGAGGGTTTGTTTGCCGAGGCCCCTTTGGGCGCGAGCCCGGGTCGTGAGGTCTCGGCATATTTGCAGGAGGAGCCCCCTAGCCTCCGCATAGGGCGAGAAGGCCGTCAGGGGTTCCCCTTACTTTTTATGCGACCCTTGCGCTTCCTTTTCGCTCGGAAGGAGGGGTGGAACGTGCCTCGCTACCCTCGATGGGCACGAGCGGTGGCACTTCCGGTGAGCTGTTATCGGGTAGTCCGAGTGGAGGTCCGAACCCCATTCGTTAGGGGATGGCTAGCGGTCCAGAGACACACTCCAAGAGTACCAGAGGATTTCTCTAGTGGGTGCCGAGGCCGTTCGTTGGGCCTCGGTGGCTCGGTGCCTCCCTACGGTGGGATCCCATTCGGATACTTTCCTGCTGGTCTCAGACACAATTTTGGGCGTCCTAGGCATTTCGCTCGCTTGGGTCTTAGCCCCGTATAGGCTCACCCGCAGTTGCCCCTGACTCTATTATCCTAGGGCGGCTGTCGAAACCCTTTGGGGTCCAGCCTTCGAACCCCTGGATCGTAACGGGCTCAGAGCCCGATTCCTTCCTATGAAAGGAATAGGCCGCGGGAAATGTCCTCCCTATTGGCTCGGCCACGGGTGGCGCGCCTTTTGAGGCGGTTTCACGGGGAGGCAAAATGACGCCTACTGCCGTAGTGGGCGAGCGCGACGTGATGGACGGGACGTAACTGTTCACGCATTTAATGCGGGAGACGTGGGCGCGTGGGCCGCCGAAATCGGCTCGTGGTTAACCGCGCCGGACGGGGAAAACCTCCCTGATTTCATCGCCCGTTCGTTTCACCTCCTCCCTGCATAAATACCCAAAGAGTCTCGCCCCTCCTTATCTTACCTTGCCTGCCACCTCCGTCGAGCCGTTGCCAGAGCAGCGGGTGCCGGGAAGAAGAAGAGAGAAGAGCGAGTCTAGGGAGAAAGCGAGAAAAAAGCGAGAGCGTGGAGGGGGAGAGAAAAACTCACCGCCGCACCCGATTCCTCCATCGCATTCATGGCCGGCAATGTCATCGTTGTCGAGGCGGACCCCTGGGATCCGTCGGATGTCACTGAGGAGATGCTCCAGTCGCTTGTCGATGGTGGAGTCCTCCGCCCGGTGACAGACCCTAGCAGGCCGGAGTGGATTGCTCCGTACGGCGAGCTGGAGCCGAGGCCTCACGATGGCTACGTCGTGAGCTTCGTCTCCTTCCACGAGCGCGGCCTCGGCATTCCGGCGGACCGGTTCATGCGGGCGCTCCCGCATTACTACGGAGTGGAGCTCCACAATTTTAATCCCAACTCCATCGCTCAGGCGGCTATCTTTGTGGTCGTCTGCGAGGGGTATTTGGGGATCGCTCCCCATTGGGATTTGTGGCTCCACCTGTTCCGGGCGGGGCATACTACCAAGCCGATGGGCACGTCGGGCAAGAGGAAGGCATCGAGGGCCGGAGGCTGCACTCTCCAAGTGCGTTAGGACCGCCTGCACCTCTACATCCCGGCCCAACTCGCGTCTTCCAACCGCCGGTGGTACACGAGTTAGTTCTACCTCCACAACGACGATGGGGGACTTCCCCCTTATACTGGGCGGATTGTGGGGAGTTGCCCGGAGAAATGGAAATGGGGCGTCCCGAAGGTCGACCAGCCCAAGCTGGAGCCACTCCTGGAGGGGCTGGCGAGGCTACGGAACCATGGCCTCACTGTCGCTGTGGTCGTGGCCGCCTTCCACCGCCGGCGGGTGCTGCCGCTGATGGCTCGACGGCGGCGGCTGTTCGAGATGAGGCCAGGTGAGCCCGTCGAAGGCACCCGGATGTCTTCCTCCACCCTCTCCGACGAGGAAATTCACCGTCGGGTGGGGGAGACGGTAGATGTGAAGTTGAGGGGCGGCAACCTGACCCCCTTCGCGATGCGACCGTCACGGGGGTTTCTTTCGCTGGTAAGTCGAGTGCCGCTGCAGCCTTTGAGCCTCCTCAATCTCCCTTTATCCCTTGTTTCCTTATGCGCGTTTGTGGTTTGTTTAGGGGATGAGGGACGTGCGCTCCTCCCCGCCGCCCGTTCCCGAGGACGCGGGGCAGCGGGCGATTAACCGCGCTCACGCCGACGCGCAGAAGAAGCGGAAGGATGCTAAGGCGGTGAAGCGCACGAAGCACATCCTTGCACGCGAGGCGTTGGATAAGCACTGCCGTCAGCAACGGAAGGAAGGTCTCCCGTTGGAGGAGTCCCCGTCGACGTCGTTTTCGACGGAGGCCTCGGACGGGAATGACAAGGGCGAGGTGGGGCGAGGCCCCCTAGACCACCTTCCGGACGTCGAGGAGGTGGCGCCTGGGGCGTCGGTAAGCAGCCCGGCACCCCCGGGAAGGGGAGAGGAAGCGGACCCGGGGCCGGCGGTGGCCCCCTCCGGGGCCGTTGCCGACACGCCCAAGGCGCGGGCGTTAGGCAAACACGCCGTCAGCCCGGTAAGCTCGGCGGTCGCGGTGGAGCCGGTGGCGGTGGAGGCGACGCCACCGGCCCCACAGAGGATCGAAGGGGCGCCGGGGTCCTCCGAGGCCGACCGGCGCCGGTGGATACGGATGCGACGCCACTGCCGCCACCTCCGCCGTTGTGGAGGAGGTTTGCTGTGGCAAAGTTAGGGCTGCCCCGTTCAAAGTAAGTGTGTTTTTGGCGGGGTTATGGTGTCTTCCATTCGCTTTTTTAGTCTCGTGCTGACCCTGTAGGTTGATTTTCTTTAGTCAGAAGTGGCCTGCGGATGACCTCCCCTTAGCGCCCCTTAAAGCGCTTAAGGCGAGCCCTAGCTCCTCTGCCCACTAGGTGGTAGAGGCACAAGCCGCCATCCAGCGTGGCGCGGCGTCGGCGAGGGTCGACCCATAGGAACTGGCTGCCCAAGGAAGGGTTGCCGAGGCGGCCCCTACACGGTCGGATGGGGCCGTCGTGCCCTTTGTTGCCGAGGCTCCCAGGGCCTCCGGGGCTGAGGCGATGGGGGCCCCGGTGCCCATGACCGCCGAGACCGCAGTGTCCGCGGCCGGTGCTTCTGCGTCTGCCGAGGCCATAATGATGGAGGCCGGAGCCCCTGAGACCGCCGAGGCCGTGACTGCAGAGGCCGGAGCCCCCGAGGTCACCACGGCCGTCGTGATGGCAGCAAGGCCGTCTGTGCAGGAGGCGGAGATGTCGGCGGCGGAGGCCTCGGCCGTGCCCTTGGCTCAGGGCCCGCCGTTGTTGCGGGAGAGTGCCCGAGAGATGGAGGTCTATCCGATCTCCTCCGATGATACTTCCTAGGCACGGGAGGTGGTTGGCACCGAGGAGACCGACGCCGTGGAGCAGCCGGCGCCGCTCTTAGATGAGGGAAGCTCGGCCCTTGTGCGGGTGCGACCCGAGCCCCACGGGTGGGATCACCCGCGGGTACTGTGGCAGAGCCGGGACGACCCTGAGGGGGAGCCTTTGTTCGCCCTCAAGGACACGGCTGAGGGCAGGCGCTGGAGTACCTTCGAGCAGTACCACGAGCTGGCGGAACAGTCGCTACGGACGACGCTGTCCGTGGTAGCCGATGAACTGCCCAGAGTCGCTCAGGTTCGTGTTTTCCTTTCTCGCGCGACGTTGTTCTTTCCTTGGTTTTGTCGCAATCAACGACTTCTGCTCTGCCTCCTTAGGAGCTCGAGACCCAATACCTCAAGAAGTCGGTCTTCCTCCGGTGGGAGAGGGGAATCTAGGACTAGCTTCAGAGGCAGAGGGGCCTTCTTGCCGATGCTAACGAGCTTCTGTCGGCCCGAAGCACGGAGGTGGAGGACCTCTGCCTTCGCTGTGCCGACGCGAAGGTCGAGGCGGCCACAGCCCAGACGCAGCTCGCCCCCTTGGCGGCACGGATCAAGGAGCTAGAGGAGGAGCTTACCCGCGCCGTCAGCGACCGGGATGCCTTCAGGTCCCGGGCTGAAGAAGCGATGACCTCGGGCAAGGCCCTCGCCGGGCAGCTAGGGGCAGAGGAGAGTGCACACCGGCTGACCAAAGGCGCTCTAAACAAGGCCCTCGCTGCGGCTGAGGCCTCGCAAATCAAGGCTGTGGTTTTGAGGGGGACGGTCGAGGGTGAGTTTGAATCCCCTTGTTTTGTTTTCTTCCCCTTATGTTCGCTTCCTAACTTCCTCGTATGACACAGAGCTGGGGAGTGAAGCCTCCAGGGTGGCCGAGGCCTCTCGAGTCAAGGCCCAGCGGTTGAAGGCGAAAGCCGAGGCCTGCCAGGCCGAGACCCGACGCTGGGAGCTGAAGGCCAAGGGTGAGCTTCGTGGGCTCCTGTCCCTAACTTAGGTTGTTTTTTCTCTGGCTTGACCTTATTTCATTTTCCGTGGTGCAGAGTCAGAGGCGGTGGTCGTTTGGGCCACCGAGGCTTCCAGCGCGGTGCAGACGGTGCTCGAGACCGAGATCGGGGAGCACGAGGCACTAAAGCGTGCTGCCCTTTCTGCCTACGAGGCCCTGGAAGTCGAGGGGGTTCAGTCGGGCAGCTCCCTAGGGAGCCATTTGATTGCGCTGAGCAGCCAGATGCGCGAGCGGCTCTGAGGGGCGCTGCACATGGGTGTCAAGCGGGCGATGGCCGTCATCTCCTCTCACTACCTTGGCGTCGACCTCCCGGCCATCAGTGATGGCTACGTTCTGCCTGATGATGACGAGGAGGCCCACGCGGCGGTCGCGAAGCTGCTGGAGGTGGCGGAAGGCCCTGGCACGGCGCTGGCGATGCTCTTTGAAGATGAGGTGGTTCCTCCCCTACCCTTTGCCGATGCTGGGGGGCCTGAGCCTTAATCTGGGCCCCGGGGGCTATGTAAAGATAGAATAGGGGTTATTTTTGTATCATAACGTTTGTGGCCGTCGAGGCTTTTATTTCTGACGTATTTGTGTTTCTTAGTTGTTTTTCTCATATTTCCGAGCCTTTGCCCTCTGTTGCTCCTGATCCGATTTCGTTTGCAAAACACCCCTTTGGGGCCTAAGCCGTCCCTTGAGCGAGAGGTAGTGAGGGAGTGCCGTAGCCCGGGGGTGTAGGCCGTCTCATGACTCAGCCGGCCTCTTGCTTAGGAAACAGACCTTGGTTTGAGGAGTCTCTACAAATGATTTGTCAGAGCCTGCTAGAGACTTGGCGTAGGAATTTTTTCGAAAAGCAACTAAAAAATGGTGCGTGGGACCTAGGGGAAGTCCCCCATCTAGCCCCCGAGGGAGGCTTGGTTCTGCTATAGGCAGAGCCGAGTCTCCCTTATTGTGTTTATTGTACTGCTGAGACCTACTGTGGGCTCGGGGGGTTTCTCGAAAAGTAAAGACCAACTAAAGAGCGCTTTTTAATTGCATTTCGAGAAACGATATATACAACGCTTGGAAATTTAGGGATAAAAGCGACGTAGCTGTTCTATGTTCCAAGCGTTGGTGAAGATTTAGCCCTTCTCGTTGGCCAGCTTGTAGGTCCTGGGCTTCAGGACTTGGGCAATGATGTACGGTCCTTCCCATGGTAGGGTCAGCTTGTGGCAACCCTTGTTGCTCTGTGCTAGCCTCAGCACCAGGTCGCCTACCTTCAGGTCTCGGCCTCGGACGCGTCAGGCCTGATAGCGCCGCAGGCTCTGCTGATACTTGGTCGAGTGTAGTAGCGCGACGTCTCGGGCTTCCTCCAGCTAATCGAGGGCGTCCTCTCGGGTTGTGCGATTGCTTTGTTCATTATAGGCTTGCAGCCTTGGGGAACCATATTCTAGGTCGGTGGGGAGGATGGCCTCGGCCCCATAGACTAGGAAGAAAGGCGTGAACCCCGTGGCTCGGCTCGGAGTGTTCCTCAGGCTCCAGATGACCGATGGGAGCTCGGCGAGCCATTTCTTGCCATACTTTTTCAACCAGTTGTGAATTCTTGGCTTGAGGCCTTGTAGGATCATGCCGTTGGCACGCTCTACTTGGTCGTTGGTCCTTGGGTGTCCTACGGCCGACCAGGCCACACGGATGTGGTGGTCGTCGCAAAACGTCAGGAACTTTTTGCCGGTGAACTGCGTCCCGTTGTCGGTGATTATGGTGTTGGGGACCCCGAACCGGTGGATAATGTTAGTGAAGAACAGCACTGCCTGCTCGGATTTGATTCGATTGATCAGACGGGCCTCGATCCATTTGGAGAACTTGTCGATTGATACCAGTAGATGGGTGTAGCCCCCGGGGGCCTTTTGCAGAGGCCCGACCATGTCGAGCCCCCACACGGTGAATGGCCATGTGATGGGGATGGTTTGCAAGGCCAGGGCTGGGAGATGTGTCTGCCGAGCGTAGTACTGGCATCCTTCGCAGGAGCGTATTAGCCTAGTAGCGTCGGCGACCGCCGTCGGCCAGTAGAACCCTTGGCGGAAAGCGTTCCCAACGAGCGTCCGAGGCGCCGCATGGTGCCCGCAGGCGCCTGCGTGTAAGTCCCAAAGCAGGGCTTGGCCCGCCTTGGAACTGATGCATCGTGGAAGGACGCCTGAGGGACTTCGCCTATATAATTCGCCATTGTAGAGGGCGTAGGTCTTGGCTCGGCGCGCAAGCCGTCATGCTTTAGTTCGATCGTCGGGAAGCTCCCCCCGGTCAAGCCAATCGAGGAACGGGACTCGCCAATCCGCGTCCTGATCATTCTGTGGAGGCTCGACGTTGACTTCCATGACCTCGAGCTTGGTCGAGGGGGTCTCGGCAGCAGAGGGGGTGTTTGGCTTTGCCATGGGTTCCCCAGGTGGGCCCTCCTCTGTTGTCGAGGTGCAGCCGATGGATGGTTTGTGGAGGTCTCTGGCGAAGACGTTCAGGGGGACCGGGGCCCGTGCTGAGGCCATCTTTGCCAGCTCGTAGGCGGCCTCGTTGTACTTTCGCACGACGTGATTTAGTTCGAGACCATCGAACTTGTCTTCTAGGCGTCGCACCATCTTGCAGTAAGCCTCCATTTTAGGGTCGAGGCAGTTTGACTCCTTCATCACTTGGTCTATGACGAGCCACGAGTCGCCTCGGACGTTGAGGCGCCATGCCCCAAGCTCGATGGCGACTTGTAAGCCATTGATGAGGGCCTCGTATTTGGCCACGTTGCTGGAGGCGGCGAAGTGGAGCCGCACCATGTAGCGCATGTGTACTCCGAGGGGCGAAATGAAGAGCAGACCCGCGCCTGCCCCGGTCTTCATCAGGTATCCGTCGAAGTACAGGGTCCAGCACTCCGTCTGAATCTGAGCAGGTGGCAATTGAGTATCTGTCCATTCAGCCACGAAATCGGCCAAGACCTGAGACTTGATCGCTTTTCGAGGCGCAAAGGTCAATGTTTCCCCCATAAGCTCGACAGCCCACTTGGCTATCCTGCCCGAGGCCTCCCGGTTATGAACTATCTCGCCCAGGGGGAAGGATGATACCACAGTCACTGGGTGCGATTCGAAGTAGTGGCGCAGTTTGCGCCGGGCCAGGACCATGGCGTAGACTAGCTTCTGGATGTGGGGGTAGTGCGCTTTGGTCTCGGAGAGCACCTCGCTGATGAAATAGACCGGTCGCTGGGTAGGCAGAGTATGCCCTTCTTCCTGCCTCTCTACTACTACGGCGGCGCTGACCACTTGGGTTGTTGCGGCGACGTAGAGTAAGAGGGCCTCGTCCAAGGTCGGGGGTATCAGAACAGGAGGATTGGTGAGCAGCCTCTTGAGTCTATCAAGGGCTTCCTCAGCCTTAGGGGTCCAAGAAAAACGCTCGGACTTTCTCAAGAGTCGGTATAGAGGCAAACCTTTTTCGCCGAGGCGCGAGATGAAGCGGCTCAGGGCCGCAAGGCATCCCATGACCCTCTATACTCCCTTGAGGTCTCTGATTGGTCCCATGCTGGTTATAGCCGAGACCTTCTCTGGGTTGGCCTCAATGCCGCGTTCCGAGACTATGAATCCCAAGAGCATGCCTCGGGGGACCCCGAACACACACTTCTCGGGGTTGAGCTTGATGCCCTTCTCTCTAAGGCATTTGAAGGTCACCCTCAAGTCATTCACAAGATTTTCAGCCTTTCTGGTTTTGACCACGATGTCGTCTACGTAGGCCTCGACGGTCTACCCGATGTTTTCGCCAAAGACCAAGGTCATGCACCGCTGGTATGTGGCACCTGCGTTTCTAAGGTCGAAGGGCATTGTCACATAGCAGTACATGCCAAACGGTGTGATGAAAGAAGTCGCGAGTTGGTCGGACTCTTTCATCTTGATCTGATGGTAACCAGAGTACGCATCGAGGAAAGACAGGGTCTCGCACCCTGCGGTGGAATCAACGATTTGATCGATTCGAGGTAATGGGAAGGGGACCTTTGGATAGGCTTTATTCAGACCGGTGTAGTCTACACACATCCTCCATTTCCCGTTTTTCTTCTTGACTAAAACAGGGTTAGCCAACCACTCTGGGTGGGATACTTCCTTGATGAACCCGGCCGCCAAGAGTTTCTATACCTCCTCTCCGATGGCCCTGTGCTTTTCTTCATCGAAGCGGCGCAGGCGTTGCCTCGCCGGTCTAGATCCAGCCCGGATGTCCAGGGCGTGCTCGGCGACTTCCCTTGGTATGCCCGGCATGTCCGAGGGACTCCATGCGAATATGTCGGTGTTCGTACGGAGAAAGTCGACGAGCACGGCTTCCTATTTGATGTCGAGGGTGGCGCTGATCCTCAGCGCTCGGTCGTCGGGGCATGCGGGGTCGACCGGGATGAGTTTGATGGTTTCAGCGGGCTCGAACGCCCCCGCGCGACGCTTGGAGTCAGGCACCTCGCCACTGAGTTGGTCAAGGTGGGCGATGAGGGTCTCGGCCTCTGCAAGAGCCTCGGCGTACTCGATGCACTCGACGTCGCAGTCGTATGCATGTTCATACGTGGACTCGATTGTGATGACACCATTAGGGCCTAGCATCTTGAGCTTGAGGTAGGTATAGTTGGGCACTGCCATGAACTTGGCGTAGCACGGTCGCCCCAGAATGGCGTGGTAGGCTCCCCCAAACCCGACTACCTCGAAGGTGAGGACTTCCTTATGGTAGTTGGAAGGGGTGCTGAAGTAGACAGGAAGGTCGATGCGCCTGAGGGGTCGCGTGCGCTTCCCTGGCATGATGCCGTGGAAGGGTGCGACGTCGCCTCGTAGCCTCGACCGGTCGATCTCCAAGAGCTCTAGGGTGTTGGCATAGAGGATGTTGAGGCCGATGCCTCCATCCATCAACACCTTGGAGAGTCGGGTGTTGCTGATGATCGGGTCGACGACTAGTGGGTACTGCCCAGGATTCGGAATATGGTCGGGGTGGTCACCTCGATTGAAGGTGATCGCCTCTCGAGACCAGTCGAGGTACTAGACGGTGGCCACCTTGACCGAGAAGACTTCTCAGCGTTCCCTCTTGCGCTGTCGCGCCGTAAGGCATGTCGAGGGCCCACCGAAGATCATGAAAGCGTTCCGTACCTCGGGGAACCCATCGTCCTTGTCTTCGTCCCGACCGCCGGTGCCTTTCTGCTTGGCGTCGTTGTCGGGGAGCCCAAGCCTGGCGTAGTAGCGCCGCAGCATGGTGCAATCTTCGAGAGCGTGCCTGACTGGGCCCTGGTGGTAAGGGCAGGGTTTCTTAAGCATGTCGTCGAAGGGCCTAGGGCCTTTGGGGCCTCGGGGATTCTTGCACTCTGTGGTCGCGACCAGATCAGCCTCCAGGACCTCCTGCCTCCCCAGGCGCCCCTTTTTCTTTTTCTTAGGGAGGTGGGAGGCTGAGGCCTCGGGGGCCTCTTCCCTCCGCTTACCCTTGGTATCGGCGTCGGGGAAGATGGCTCCGACAGCCTCTTCTCTTGAGGCGAAGCTGGTGGCGATGTCGAGGAGCACGGCAGCAGAGCGCGGGACGTTGCGACGTAACTCTCGGACCAAGTCCCGACAAGTGGTGCCGGAGAGGAAAGCCTGGACGATCTCCGAGTCGCCGACGCTGGGTAGCTCGGTGCATTGTTTGGAGAAGCGCCGGATGAAGTATCGGAGAGACTCGTCCGGCTTCTGGTGACAGCTCTTAAGATCCCAGGAATTCCTAGGGCGCACGTACGTGCCCTGGAAGTTCCTGACGAAGATCCTAACCAAATCGCGCCAGTCGTGGATTTGCGAGGGAGGGAGATGCTCGAGCCAGGCTCGTGCCGAGTCCGACAAGAGCAAAGGGAGATTGCGGATAATGAGCAGGTCATCGTCCGCGCCACCTAGCTGGTAGGCCAGGCGGTAATCGGCGAGCCAGAGCTCCGGGTTGGTCTCGCCGCTGTACTTCGCGAGATTGGCCGGCTATCGGAACTGGGCGGGGAAAGAAGCAGCGCGGATGGCCCTGCTGAAGACCCGAGGGCCTGGCGGCTCAGGGGAAGGACTGTGGTCCTCACCGCTATCGTAGCGACCGCCTCGGTGTGGGCGGTCTAGAAGCACGGGGACCCTGTGGGCTATCGGCGCTCGGTCGGGGTCGGGACGAGCCGGGGCTTCCCTATCATGCCGAGGCGGTGCCGTGAGAAGGTTCGAGGCGCCCCCGCGCCGTTGGGAGGTGGAACTCTTGGCCTGCTGAACCGCAGCGGTCTCTAGGAGATCACGGAGCTCGCCGCGGACCCGCCGCCCCTCCGTGGTAGAAGGCTCGGGCATTGCGTGAACCAGCATTGCCACAGCCGCAACGTTCTGGCTGGCGTGATTGAAGACTGGGGGTTGCTCGCTCCCTTCGTCATCATGGATGCGGTGATACACATCGCGAGCTCTTCATCGGGCTCCCCCGCCTTCGCCGCGGCCTCGCTGTTCCTGTTCGAGAGAGTCTCGAAGCTGCTGCAGATGGAGTTGGTCTTGCTCGACCTTGGCCTAGAGCTCACGGAGTTGCTCTAGGTCTGGGCGCTGAGGTCGTGCAAGAGCGACGTTCTCATTTCGTGCGGTCGGCAGGGCATTGCGTGGGGGCGTGACGGTGCCCGCCCCTGGACGAAGTGGGGAGCGGCTACCTACCCCCTCATCCTCCTCGCCTACCCTCGGCATCCCAAGCCCGACGTGAAAACACTCGCGAGTGGGGTCGTAAGTGCCTTCGTCGTCGGAGTCAGAGTAACCGAAGCAGTAGTCGCTTGCAGCCAAGAACTGGCGCAAAGTCCTAGGGTCGTGGAGCCTGGAGAAATCCACTCCGGGCCATGCCTCGTCCTCATCCGAGGAGTCAGCGTGGGTGCTTAGGTCGAGACCGAAGCGCTGGCAGCGTTCTGAGGGACCCTCATGAGCAGCAGCGTATGCGTAGGTGTAAGAAGCGGCGGCATTTTTCAACCCAAAGGGGTATGGGGTTGATGTCGTTGCCAGATTCTACTCCGTCGGGGTCGGTTCTTCAGGGAGTGGTGGAGCGGACCTTGACGACTGGGCATCATCGTGAGCCACCGGCGATTTCCCTTTGTCCAAGCTCAGGCCAGACAGGTCCCCAGCCAGGGACCCCGTACCAATAGCTGGTCGTAGGATATTGGCGGGGAGTGGTGTGCCGCCCCGGGTTTGCGTAGCGTCGGGGTGGTCTTGCTCGTGTCGTGCCTGGCGAGCACGGCGAGAGCGGCCACCCGGGCGCCGCCTGCGCCTGGGCTGCCGGTGCGTAACTTCATCGTCGGGCGGTGGGGCTTGAGGAGCGAGGAGTACCATGTCATACTCATGCCCTAGAGACATGAACTCTAGGCTCCCAAACCAAACTACGGTGCCGAGACGCAATGGTCGCACGGGGTCTGCCATCCAGAACCTGCTGGGATGACGAAACTGACATGCAGATGGCCCCTACCTGGCGCGCCAACTGTCGGTGTTTCGGACCGGGGGGTCCTCAACCGATTAGTGAATTTGTTCTGCGTGCTCCCGATTCCGGATGGTGATGCAAAGAGACACAAGGTTTATACTAGTTCAGGCAATCGGCACCCTACGTCCAGTCTGAGGGATAGAACTTGTATT
The DNA here is from genome assembly GCF_019320115.1 of Miscanthus floridulus. Classification (NCBI taxonomy): domain Eukaryota; kingdom Viridiplantae; phylum Streptophyta; class Magnoliopsida; order Poales; family Poaceae; genus Miscanthus; species Miscanthus floridulus. Next base: position 70,770,431 of record NC_089592.1, read on the forward strand.
CCTTGCACCGAAGTGCTCGTAGTAGGGGGTTACAAGCTAAGGGAGAGAGGGAACTTGTCCCAGGTCTCGGCAGGGTGTCGTGGGGCCGTCTAAGACGTTGCTCTCAAGCGGCTGGAAGGTGTGCGTGTGTGTGTGTTCTCCGGGCGTCCTGCCTAAGTGGCCCAAGTCCTCTCCTTTTATAGTTGAAGGGGGGACAAGGGTAGTACAAGTATTACTATGTGGCGTCATGCCGCCAGGGACGGCATGTCCAAGCCCTATGGCCTGTTCCTGTGGCGGCGTGGTCGTCGGAGTGGCCCATCCTTGGAGTACTGGGACAGCGTGGTCGTCCCATCAGATCCTGTGCGTCGTGGGAGCCCCAGGAATGCCTCGGAGTGGACGTGGCGGCGACCATAAGCCGCTGGAGATGGACTATGCATGAGGCCAAAACTTGGTCGGGGCTGAGGCTGGTACTGTGGTGGGGGGTCTCGGCAGGCGCGGACCCCAATATTGCCGAGGCCCTAATGTACAGTGCCGAGGCCTTGGTGTACAGCGCCGAGGCCTTGAGCGGGCGGCTGATCGTGGACACAGTGGTAGGACACAGTGGCCAGTAACCCCCGCCATATCCTGTCCCAGGCGCTGACGGCGGCTGATCGTGGTCACAGTGTTTGGACATAGTGGTCGGTAATCCCCGCCATATCCTGTCCCAGGCGCTGACGGCGGCTGATCGTGGTCACAGTGTTTGGACATAGTGGCCGGTAATCCCCGCCGTGCCCTGTCCTGGCCGGTATGGTGCTGATGCGACTTCGGGTCGTGTCGGTCTTTCTGTGACGTTGAGCCGCTGTCCGGCTGAGATCACGGGAGTGGTTGAAAGCATTAATGGGACGTGACCGGCTGTCGGGAGGGTCGGCCGAGGCGGGGGGCGACGGACCGCGGGCGAGCCGGCCTCGAGCGGCATGGAGAATGGGGCCTCACGCGAGACGGGGATCAGGCTCCTTGCCGAGGCTTCGCGCGAGAGGCCTCACGCGATACGGAGAACGCGCCTCCTGCCGAGGCCTTCTGTGGAGAGCCTCGGGCGAGGCGGGGATGGCGTTCCCTGCCGAGGCCTTCCCTAGGGAGCCTCGCCAGGATGTCGAGACCTCCTTCTCGGGGCTCGAGGCGAGGAGGAGGAGGACCCAGTGGGCCTGGCCGCGACGGGGAGGGGCCCATGACTTACCTTTTTGCTTTTATCATCGTTATTTTTTAGATGGGACTGAGGCAACCCATTTGATGTTTTGCTTGGGGTACCCCATTCTAAGGTACCCGACATATCTATTCCGCTCTGCTGCCTTCATCGTCGAGTTCATATATTTATTTTTACATCATATACTACTCATTCTACATATTTATTGCAGGATCATCGTCTGGGTGGTCGCACCACCTGGCCTTCGGACTTCTCCGCCGATCAACTGGTCGGACCGCTAGGTTCATGGACTTCGTTATCGACCAGTTGGTTAGACTGTTCGGCGTTCACTTCTACTCGGCGCTCACTTCACCGCTGACTAGTTGGTTGGGTTACTCGGTGCTCGATTCTTCACCAACCAACTAGTCGGATTGTCCATCGCTTCATCGTCAGCTACGCTAGGGCTCGGCAGCTAAGCTGGGGACTCCGTGTCATTTGGATTGTTTGTCGCTTCATCGTCAGCCACGCTGGAGGCTCGTCAGCTAAGCTAGGGACTCCTCGGCGTTTGGATTTTTCGTGCAAGCGTCACCGGTTAAGCTAGGGACTCCTTGACGTTTGGATTCTTCGTGCAAGAGTCGACAGCTAAGCTGAGGACTCTCTTGGCTACCAGATCTTGCTACGTCTCATCGGTGTACTATCAACTTGCTTCATGTTGTTCGGATCAAGGTGCTGATCTTGGGTAGCACATCTAGGGTCTTGATACGCACATGACAGATGACATTGGCAAGCTTTCAGGCTTATTTTCTTTGACCCTACTATAAGATTTATTTTTTCATCTTTCAATAGGCTCGGATACTAAGTGGCTACACTTCACTTAGCGATGATTGTAGTGCTCTTGTCTTGATTTATCCTCCTTATTGACTAAATCATGGATGATTTCTCGCAAACGGAGTCTAAGTGGCTACACTTCGCCTAAGATGGAGAATTTTCAAATTTTTATCTTGAGCCCCTTACATCCTTCTGGCAAGTCTTATTTGGCTAAGTCCGAGATCTGCATACCTGTTAAATCGATCGACTTTGACTTTCACCGCTTAGTTCACCAGTTAAAATGGTCGGCTTCGATTTTCACCGCTCAGATCACCGGTTAAACTGTTCGGCTTCACATCAAACTATTTAGACTTGTTCAAGACAGCGTTGCTCAAAGGATATAAGGCGCTCGGAGACTAACTGTAGGGGTATGGCCCCCGGTACCCACAAGACAAGACATGGGCCGCGCCCCAAAGGTGGCTCAGCCCACAAGATCAAGCCGTGCACTGTAAGACTACATGAAGATGTGATTTATTGTATAATATCAAATATAATATTTTCCTTGTAACTCTACCCCTCTAAAGTATATAAGGAGAGACAGGGGTTCCCTAGACGGGATATCGAATCTGATACACAATCAATACAAAATAATAGAGCACGGGATGTAGGGTGTTACGTCAAGCTGACGGTCTGAACCTGTATAAATCTTTTGTCTCGTGTCTCTGTTACCATCCGATTCCTGATCACACGCACTCTGTGGTAGAACCGCTCGAAATAACACACCTTCAGAGACGCTCGTCTTCCACCAGATACTAAGCACCCCGAGAGCGAGATACTTCGAGCAGTTCCGTTGAGCACACCCTAAGGGAGAACTCGAATAATCCACGTTTTCCTCCAGGATCCAATAATAAGAACGAGTTTACAATACTTAGTCCATTTCATACAACCAGAGTTCTTAGAAATACATTATTACAGTACCAAATTCAGAGTACGGAATTTAAACAGCGAAATTAAAATAAACGTCTATCGATAATATACAAGAATCCATCTGTGCCCACCAGAAGAATCATTCCCGCAACAGCTACTCCTCAAGTTGCACCTGCAACAGGGGTAAATAAATCCTGAGTACATAATGTACTCGCAGGACTTACCCAACTAATGGAAATAATTTCCCTACTACAAATGATATGATAAGCTTTATGGTTTGCTGGGTTTTCTTTTTGTAGAAAGCAATACTAGTAGTGAATTCTTATATATGTTTTTTATTAGCAGTCATAATTAGTTCATTATCTAACCATTTTAGATAAGCACATGTTCTACTTTGAAGCAAGAGTTGAACAAACATATCCATTTCACCATCTTTCATCTTTCAGTTCTTACTATGGTGCTAGATTATAGACAAGTCGTACCGGATTATCCGACGATTTGCGAATCAATGTGCCCAGCTAGGTACCCCGAAACACACGCCCCGCTTGTACCCCAGGTACCAGCAGGACCAACTCATCACTCTCCTGTCAAGGGGTCTAGGTCCCCGTTCAAACTTGGACTCCATGCCCCCACATCTGAGTCCCGGATTCAATGTGGTGCTTAGACCTCCACCATCACCGTCTCCAATTAGACGGTCCGGAAAGAGCCAGGACCCATGAAAAGAGAGCAACGAGCCTCCCTGATCCCATAAACAAGTATGTGCTCATGATAATAAGTCAGTGACATAACTAGAATCCAATGCAACGATCGGTCCTTAACCAACATGGACAGAAAAAACAGTGTAACTAAGTTATGTCCCGTTGGTCGTGGAACGCAACCTCTTATACCGTTTACGTCAGAAAAGTCACTCGTGGGCTACTCTTAGGGGGTGTTTAGATCCGATGACTAAAATTTAGGAGGTGTTGCGTGAGGGTGTCGCATGCGGTATTTGTATACTAATAAAAAAAATAAATTATAGAATCCATCAGTACTCCACGAGACAAATTTATTAAGCCTAATTAATCCGTCATTAACACATGTTTACTGTAGCACTACGTTGTCAAATCATGGACTAATTATGCTTAAAAGATTCGTCTCGTAAATTAGTCGCAAGCTGTGCAATTAGTTTTGTAATTAGTCTATATTTAATACTTCATATATGTGTCCAAATATTTAATAAGACATCGATTAAAGTGTAGAAGGAAAACCAAACACCCGACTATGTGTTGACGGTTTCAGAAACGAAATTTAGTGACATTTACATAACACGTGGTAAGTGATGACGTGAGACGGACGTGCGACTCGCAAACAAGACAGGTTGAACAATCGTTCGTCAAGACTCGAGGAGCATCCATCGCGCAGCAGTCAGTACAGCACGGTTCACGGGCCCCCCTTTTGTGCAAGAATTTCGTGCGCTAAAGCTCTGGTTGGCAGGGTTGCCGGCCGTGTGTTTATTTCCCCTCGTTAAACTTTAGTCCTGACACATCAGATATTTGATACATAAATAAATAGAGTATTAAATATAAACTAAAAATAATTAATGCTACAGATTATGACTAATTTATAAGATGATTTTAAGCCTAAGTAGTTTATAATTTAACAATATGGTGCTACTGTAACATGTGCTAATGACAGAGTAATTAGACTTAATAAATTCATCTCATGGATTACCGAGAACTTCTGTAATTTGTTTTATTATTACTATTCAAACACTCGATTTGACACCAATGTGACAATCTAAACTTGTTTTCTGAAGAGACGTTTGCAACAAAGTCAATTCTTGAGCTTAATTTACTCCTCCTCCTCCGTTGAATAGCTGGAAGTCAACTAGGGTGTCCTTGCTCGAGCACTACGGAGTACGGAGGCGCCGGGGCTGGCAAGTCAACTAGGCGCCGGCGCGGCGACGAGCGGTTCCTTCGTTTCGTCGCACTGGCAAAGCCAAGGAGGTGGCTGTAGCCTGTCCATGCGAGCAGTGCGGACCTTTTCGATGGTCCAGTGGCAGAGCAGAGCACGGTCACAGTGCTGGATACGTTTTCCGCGGCAAATACTACGTACGACGTACGTAATCTTACTGTCTTACAGTACATGTTTTGCATAGTCAAGCATCCTGCAGTCAGAGAGATATCACAACACATCGTCACCCCGCAGTCAGTGGCTGGCTACATGTTCAAAGTCCATGGCAATAGGAGTGCTCTGTAGTAGAGCGAGCGGATAAGGCCGGTGCGATGTGGCGATGGAAACAGCTGAGTCTTGGAACGAGTCGTTCCTGGCCCTTGGTCCTTCCTACCGTCCAGTGTTGCATTGCAGAAACGGCTCGGACAGCGAGAGCCAAGAGGCCACGCATGTCGTTCGTGGCTTTTGGTCCGCGGCCCCGTGCCTTTCAGCGAGCCAGAGGGGCGTGACGGCGTGTTGCCGACTTGCCGTGTGTGTTTCGAGATGGTTGGTTCGCCGAATCTGATGGCCGGATGGGAAATTTATCATCGCTCGTGGTCGTGGGTTCATCGAACGCTAGCGATCGCAATCAGCTTGCGCGCTAGACGCGCTCTCATTACGCGGAGTCGATAATAGCTCGGCTCGTTGCGTGCGTGCCGAAATTATCGTGGGTTCTCAATTATGTTTGCCCAAGCATACATGCCGTCGCGAATGTGGTTAAGCATGTCAGCGCATGTGCACGCCCATGCATTCCTTGACCCTATTTAATTTGTTTCCTCAACAATATCCTTCGTTGTTGCTTTATAAAAAGCAAAGGTTACCTCCCGGAAAAAAACAGTGTTTTAGAGCAATCCAACACTCGATTTTTTTTTTCATTCTCTTCTCTCCTCCCTTCTTTTTTCTCCAACTCGATCCGGCGGGCTTAGTAGGGGCTCGGGGAAGGAAAGCTGGCCAGGTGGTGAGGACGGCGGTTAGAGTTCCGGCGGCATAGAAGGCGTCTGGGCCAGGTCAAGGCGGGGCGTCTATGGCCATGATGGCGGTGGGAGGAGGGGAAAGAGGAGGTTGCCGTGGGTACGGTAGCGTCTCATCAGAGCTCCACGGCCGTGGAGCTTCAGTGAGCCCTACCACGCCACGGTGGGTGGGGTGGCACGTCGGAAGGAGGAAGAAGACGGTGAAGAAAAAAAAGTCAAGTGTTCTTGATAGACATATAAAAAGAAAAGAAAAGAAAGAATATCCTTCGACAGCACACTCGACCAAGGGCCACCCCGACCAGATTTTGGGCTTTGAACTGGTGGCCGGTGATTCCGTTCCTCGTAGCCATCCCTTCCGATTCTGAATTATTTGCTTTATTTCCATGACACACAGCCCTCGCCTGTCCACAGCAGGGGAACTTGATGATCAATAATTTGTATGCTCAAAAGATCCAAAGTGGTGCAGGCATGCAGGGCCTTCCTTGATCTCATCTTGCTAGCACGCACGATGGCTCGGTACCACTACCACGCCTTTGGAACCTTGTGGATGGGCGCCGCGCCGGAGCAAGGAGGGAGAGCCTCCACGGGAGCTTGGACTGCTGGAGAAGACGAGACGTCGGAGCGGCGAGTCCACGAGGCAATTCAATGGTGGGCCTTGCGGAGCGGACACGACGAAACTGGGCCGTAGCCTTTAACTACCTCGCGAAGTCGCGATCTGACGAGGGTGACGGCCGGGAGCCCGGGAGTCCAGCAGTAACCACGAAAATACGAAATACGTAAGCTCGTTCTGAGCCCAATTAACTGCCCACCTCCGAGGCTTCGATAATAGAGCTCCGGCATGGCAAAATACAAACCATAGGTCCTCTCGAATCTCGAAAAGAAGAAAGCAGAGAGAATGATGCACCTGGTCCACTCCAACCAACCACCCGGTATAGACCCCAAAGATCTTGTATCACATTCCACGATATGGCACTTGATGTCTTGATTGCATGAATTTGTGAAATTTTGAATGTCAAAGCTTTAGATCAAACTTGATCATTTTTCCACCAAAAGTCGTCATGAGTGATAGACCTCAGATTCACATGTATCCTCGGATTTAATATTGATAAGCATGGAACCAGTTTCTTGAGTTAGGTGAAGCGCATTTTACATCTACGATTCAAGACTTCAAATCCACGAGGATCCATGCCAATCAGATAGTTGAGGTGTAGCGTCCGATATACTATCAAAGTGCAATTACTCCCCCCCCCCCCACCCCACCACACACACACAACAGGGCCATCCCATGTGTGCTGTTTCTACATATAATAAAGTGCAAAGGCAACATCTTTAGATTTGTAAGTACCCATGTTTATGAGAGCAAGTTTTCAAGTCACTATATTGGCCCTTCCTTTGTAGTTAAGGTGCTACACGTCTGTACTCTATTTGAATAGTTGATTCCAACCTCCTGTATATATGTTTGTTTCACTATCTTAATATACTATAAATGAGTTCTTATAATTTTTTTTGAAACTAAAAAACCCCATGATTTTACCCAAACGAGGTTCTTGGATCAAGTGTAGGTAGCATTTTAAAACCATATAACTAGTCTTTTTTCTAGTTTAGCCCAACAAATCCTCATGTCAAAAATCTTAACTAACAAAGGGCATATCCATGAACCCAAACCTACTTAAGATCCAATACATAACAAAAGTGCATATATCACATCAATGATTCTCTATAGCAATTACTGTTTGTGGCTACGTTCTGCATGCTAAGTGAATCACATACCACTATCAACTCACTTTTGTCTTCGTCCATGCATCACATAAAAGGGTTAACCATATAATGGTGGCATGGATTCTAGAAGGCACAAATTTACACGTCCGTTATTAATTAAACCCTCACAATCTCACATCGATATACACATGGGCCACTATGAGTTTAAACTGGGTCTAATGTCACAAGGAGAAGCCTTGCTGCCTCTATCCTTGCCACTTCAAAAAATTTCATCAGCTGGCTCAGGGAGGGGGCACGTCGAGTTGCTCAGTGAGAGTGAGTCTGGGCAAGTGCACTTGATCTAAATGTGTGACATACTGACATTATATTTGAGCTCGGATAATGAAAGCTTGACAACTACAGTTTTTTTTTTTTAATACTTTGACTAAGCTTATAAAAAGATGCACCAAAATATGCAGCATCAAGTTAGTTTGATTAAATCCACCATGAAATGGCTTCATAGTCTAAAAAGTTAGTTTGATTAAATCCACCATGAAATGGCTTCATAGTCTATTTATTTGGTATCGTGGATGTTAACATATTTTCAATGATTTTTTTTGAAGCTAAAAAAGTTTGGTCCAGAACAAATTCAAAGTGACCAACATTTTTTGGAATGTAATAAGGAGCTCGATCAAGTTTGTGCTTAGCTCTAGATAGAAGAAAAGCTGCGTTAATGTAATACTTCATTACAATCTCAGCCATTTGAGCGTAAGCTTGTTATTATACTCTAACGAGCTCTCACATCCAAGCAAGCTCTAGGCCCTGTTCGGCTGGCATAATTTTGGCTGAAACTGGCTAAAAACACTGTTCTGACTGAATTGTTGTGAGAGAAAAATACTGTTCCGATTGAAAAAAGAAGCCGAACAAACCGGATATGGGATAAGCCGAACAGGGCTCGTTTGAGTCATTTCGAGCTGGATCGAGTAGCGGAGCTCAAATCGTGCCTGCGACGAGGTAAAGGTCAACTACCTCGTGCGCCGCAACTTCTTTGCTTTGTACAGTTATAGCCCAGACGATCCAGATTAACATCCTTCTAAATTCGGAATCGTTGTTGTATGTTAGCCAATCGTAGCAATCACGAATTTATTTATACGCAAACAGAAAGTTGCATTCACGAAGCTAGTAGATTGCAAACAACAACGACGTGGTTGATCACGATCCAGTAAAACATGAGTAAGTGTTGTTTAGGGGACCATGGCGGAGACACGAGTCATGGGTCCCGTTCGCTTATCTTATAATCCATATTTTTTATCTGAAATAGTAGTTTTTTTCTCACAATAAATAAATTGAAACAATATTTTAATTTGTTTTTTTAGCGAAGCGAACGGGACCATGGTGTGGCCAGCTGACCATGCATGGGAATTGGGAATACGATGGTTCAGCGCGGACGGCGGCGCCAAGCTAGGGCCTTGTTTAGATTACCTCCAAATTTCAAGTTTTTTCACTCTCTCTCCATCACATCAATTTTTGAACGCATGCATGGAGCATTAAATATAGGTAAACATAAATAAATAATTGCACAGTTTGGTTGTAAATCACGAGACGAATCTTTTGAGCCTAGTTAGTCCATGATCGGACAAAGTTTGTCAAATACAAACGAAACATGCTACAGTGTCCAGATTGCAAAAATTTGCAATCTAAACGAGGCCTATGTGTGTGTCGATGATATTCTGGCTTCTTGTTACAAAAGACTATGTTCGCTTAAACTTATTAGCCTGACTTATCGGTTATGGTACACATCTGGTTCGCTGATTCTGAAATTTAGTTTATACTGGTGCTTATGCTGAAATATTGTGAGAGAAAACACTGTTCCACGGTTGAAAAGTAGTTTTGAATAAGCTCAAGCAAACAGGACGACGGTTTTTTCTCTCACAACAAATTAGCGAACAGTACTTTTCAGCCTGGCTTTGCAGACCTGCAGTTGATATGTGTGTCAACGTGTAGCTGCAGGATAATCATGCTCCGTCACTGGAAGTTCCCAAATGCATCTGCCCCTAGAACGAATGAAATTTCTGGTTCTTAATCTCTAGGTCTGTCAGAGAACAAAACTATATATATTTGTGAATTTGCCCAACTAGGCCAGTATAACGATCCATGTTTTAACTTCATCCTCACGTTTTTACTCGAGAAGAGCTCGTACCAAGGATTCCCATTCACACGGCGACTATTTATGCATTAGAGCTTAGGTTTGTGTGTGCTCTGTAGTTAGAGCTGATAGAGGCATAGAGCACTACAGTCAGTGCAATTATGGGTCACAAGAGGAGTACACGGCAGGGGCCCAACGTTTTGCTTGTTTTACCTGCAGCCTGTTCGGAAGGCCGTATCGTATCGTGGATTATTTACTGCTGGCTGGTTTGGTGTGAGAGAAAAACACTGTTCCCGGCTGGAAATTTACGATCGTTTACGAGCAAGCGAACAGGCTGTAGCGACCTTCTCTTCTAGTAAATCGAGAGCTGCACTATATCAAAGACCTAATGCATGTCTAGAACATATTTTTTTGAAGATCGACGCGATAGAACATGCCCAGTTGGTGTAGATTATCTCTGCATCAGAATTCAGAAATGGAGCTACCTAAGGTCAAAACACGAAGCGGCCAATTAGCAGCTAGCTGTGCGTCGTGTTCTGCCCTACGGATCCAGGAAATATTTTAGGGGGGACTGAACAACACTGCTGCTCGATCTTAAGTCTCAGCCCCCCCTATACTATAGAACTTTGCCTAAAAATTCATATGGGCTCTACAGTAATTTGCACTGATTCGGTTTGGGTAGGGGGGCTTGAGCCCCCCCTGGATTCTAGTGACGCGAGAGATCGATTGGACAACGGGACAAGAGACTTAATGACCAGATCGCGATCGAGTTGCAACAGGTTTAAGCATGTTTAACTGTTTAAGGACTATCTTCTTAAATATGCCTGTCGTTATCGGTACCACTCGCAAGGTGATCTAAATGCTCCAGCCCTGTTGGTTTGAACTTATCAGCCTAACTTATCAGTTATGGTATAATATTTTTCTCTCATAATAAATCAGCTTCAGCAAACTTATCAACCGCAGAAACCATCAGCCGAAGAGCAATAGTGGTCTCAATGAGCTGCCTGGCGCGCGGCTAGGGCATGCATGCATGTATCCTGACAGATATCCCACATATATATACAAAGCCAGTTCGGACTGTTTTTTTAAGGTCACCGAGGAGATGAACTATCCCCACTTGAATTTCATTACCACAGATTCCGGCAAAAGCCGGTGGTGGTAGTTACAACGTTGGGTCAAAACCTAGAGTTACAAAGCAAGAAGGCGAGAAAGAGAAAGAGAACAACAACCACACCACATACAAATAAGAACCGGCACCAACGGCCATAAGGGGAAGCAACTAAACTACAACTCCAAAGAACTCCATTCCACGAGCAACTGTAAGGCACTGAGTCAAGATGATAGACGACGGTCGTGATGTACATCTTCTATGGAGTTCATTCGGGATCCAATAGCCTTCCACCTACGCCCCTGGAGGGGAGAAAGTCTCAAGGGTTGGAGGAAAGATGATTGGAGAACGAGGAGATCCAAGAGAGAGGACCATGGTCCCGTTCACCCGGTATATGGTGAGAAGATGCAATCAAGGAACCTGAAGAAAATCAGAGCAGGGACAATGGTAGCAGACATCATCGAACAACCAGCTTGTGCCCCTACACATAGGAGATACAAGCAAAATGACCTGTAGAAGAGTTGCGGTTAAGCCTAAGATTACACTCCACAGCGACGCCTACAAGTAGGATGTGACATCAAAACGATGCCACCGCCACCAGCCCTAGGGAGATATGGAGCTAGATTTTCACCTAGAGACATGTGCGGAGAGGCTACAACGACGTCTCAAGGAGGTTAACGACGCTCAAGAGCATCGCCGTCGATAGCACTGACAAGTCGGTCACAACTTTCGCCTAGACTCCCAAATCCATGAACTGTAGGTCGCCATGGCACGACAGCAATCCCCACTGCTTGAGCCCTTGACGACTCGAGCAGGGCTGTGGGGAACGCCACCACCAGAGGTGATGCGCCATGGGATTAATCAATCGTCTGTGATCTTGGATGCACCGACAATCCCCACTGCCTTGTAACACCTGCACGTCCCCACGTGCTGTTACAACCCTAAACCTTTACTTGGTTGAGTCCAAGATTATGGTTTAGCTTAAAGGCGTGTTCTACCGGTGCTTTGGCCAGTCCGGAATGTGGTAACTGATGGAAGCCAAAGACGCACCATCTCAAGTTACCGCCATGTTCGTCTCCACGCTACAGGGGCTTGCTCGACCGAACTAGGGAGCATATATATAGCCACATACACTAGTACGTCCGCACCTCATCTCAGTGCAGATATAACAGAACAAACACGTCTACTACTACACGTCCGCACCTCATCTCGGGTGCAGATCTGCAGATATGTGGACTGACAGTGCCTACGAGTTGACAGTTCATGAAGGCCTGCACGTAGGAGTACGCTGTACGTATTGGTGAGATAGCAGCACATGAAGGCATGGTCCGTGGCGACGTGCCCACGTGCCCGCGTACGTACCTGAACAGCCCTAGTACACCCCCACGAAGCAGCAGCCCACACTACTGCATTAATGGTTTCCAGAGACGACTGATGAGGCTCTGTGGAGGAGGTTCAACCAGTCGTCCCTATCAATTCGTCTCTATAAATCATATATTTGTCGGGGCAGTTTCTAGACTGTTCTTATAAATTAATTTGTAGAGACGGTTGGTGTTATCAGCCTGTAGTACCAGCCGTCCCTATAATACCCGTATATATATATATATATATATATATATATATATATATATATATATATATATATATATATATATATATATATATATATCCATCATTAAATAAACATAATTCACAAGTCTAATTCGTTCCAGAAGTCCAAACCATCCTACAAGGTAAGACCAATGCCAAATTCCATACACATTGTTATCAACGGCTTAGAACTAGCCTTTCAGTCTCACGAAGGTGTTGGTACTAAGGATTTCTATCTAAGTCAGAATCTCGGTCATGGTAGGTGCCTTTGACGTGTACAATCTGATCCAATATAAAGTTCGACGAGCTCTAAGAGTTGGTCATCCTTGTATGGGTCTCTTTTTATTTCTTTCTCTTCTTTCCACTACAAGAGAACAAGTTTCGATTTAGTATTTCATATCATGTCGATGTTTTTATATTACGGTTGAAGAGGTTCAAACTTACCCTTAAGGAGTGTTTCCTGTAGGCACCGGTGTTACTCATCATAGAACATACATAGTATCCACAATGTATAGTTCTAGGCTTCTGCTTGGGACACTATGTGTTTTGCATATGGAAATGTTAAGTAATGCTTTTGACAGCTATGTAATGGAGTACTAAAGTAAGTTACACTTACCGCACATAGTGTTTTTATAGCCAGCCTTTCCTTCCTTACTAGATCATGCCTTCCGTGATATTTATTGACATAGAACCTGAATGTCCTGTTCGAATTATTTTAGCAAATGCAACTTGTTAATATGCAAAAGTGAATGTTACAAGTATGTATACAAACATATAAGCTAATGAGGATTGTCGATATGTATACGTCTTGAGAATCGATATGACGTCTTTGTATGTCACCGGTGTAGAGGACCGTGACGCCTAAGAGGGGGGGGGTGGATTAGGCAACTTAAAATTCTAACTCTAAACTATGACCTTTTTTTTTCTAACCTTAGCAAAACCTATGCAAAAGATAAACTATCTAAATGTGCAACTACGGTTTTGCTAGTGTGTTGCTATCTCTACCGCAAAAGGAGTAAAGTAATTAATGTAAATGCGGAAGCTAAAGAGCAAGGGAGAGATATGCAAACTCCCGTCGACGACTCCAGTATTTTTATCGAGGTATCGAGAAGCGCTCAAGCTACCCCCTAGTCCTTGTTGGAGCCCCTCGCAAGGAATCCCTCCCAAGGGCCAAGCTCTCAGTCGGATAACTCCGTGGATAGCCTTGGGCCTTCCCCACGCCCAAGTGGGTCTCCGACGTGCCTTCCGGCAAGCCTCTCCCGGATGCTCCCCGCCGTCTTCACTATCAAGCTTCCGACCAAAATGCCTTGGGTCTTGTTCCCTCCGGTACACGGTGGCGGCCACACCACAACCGCGATTGGTGTGATCTCGCAAGACTACAAGCCCCTCCGATATACAACGATGGTGCACGCAAGCACCGAGTGGTAAGAGGTATGCAAACCTCACTAAACACTAGGCCTAAACCTAGAGCAAGCGCATAAGCGGTGGTCTAATCAACCTAAGCACTTCGCAAAGCACCTACGCTAATCACCTAATGAATCACTAAGCATTATATAAGTGGAGATCACTAAAATAGTGTATAAACACCCTTGATATGTTTCCTTAGCTCCACACCTTCTCATTTGCCCGGTTAGTGAGGTCTATTTATAAGCCCCACTGAGAAAGTAGCCGTTGGGGATAAAATCCGGCTTTTCTGCTAGTGACCGGACGCTCAGGTCGTCCTGATCGGACGCATCCGATCGTCCCGACCGTTGAAGCCGCGATCAACTGATCGGACCTTGCCAACGTCCGGTCACCTACCACCGGACGCGTCCGGTTGCAGTTTTGCCGCTCTAGAACCTCTCTGTACTCGACCAGAACTCTGCTATCCTGCGTTCGATCGATTTGCTCGTTCAGCGTCCGGTCGCTGCTGTGCCGAGCCTCTTGATCGGGGCATCCGATCACTGTGCTACTAGCATTCGGTCCAGTGTCCGGTCACTTCTATGAGCTTTTTTCTTCATGATCTTGCGTTCGGCTTGGTTCCTATCTTCGTGCTTGACTTTGCTTGATATCTTGGGTCTTCCCTTGTGCTTCTAAGGTCTTGCTTGAGGTGTTGATCATCGGATCATCACATCGCCTTCGTCCAAGTCACGTCTTGCACCCTATTGAACTACAAAACAAATACTTGCAAATTCATTAGTCCAATTTAGTTGTGTTGGTCATCAAACACTAAAATCCAAAGTAAATGGACCTAGGGTCCATTTTCCTTACAATCTCCCCATTTTTGGTGATTGATGACAACACGACCAAAGCAAGCAAATAATAAAAATTTTTAATTTAAAAGCTATCTACTTGCTAGGATGCAATGCAAGGGGCAAGGTTATATGATGCTAAAAGATACTACTTGTAAGACTGAAAGATACTACATAAAAACTTATCTTGCCCTTGTAAATGTCCCCATGTGGCATTATAGATTTAAGCCTTACTTTCTACAAATTCTCCCCATTACATAGGCAATCCATAATCCACTATCCTCCCTTTCTCGGACCATTACCACTTGTAGACACCAGTTATAGACCATTACCACTTGTAAGTTATTATGATCTAGCTTTTGGTCCTACAAATTAGTGCTTGCTTTTGGTCCTCTAAATTCTCCCCCTTTGGAATCAAACACCGAAAAGGAAGATATTAGTAGCATAAGGGAGGGTCAAACTTTGTGATCCTTTGTGTGTAGAATGGAATAGGTCACAAAATTTGACTCTCACATTATATAGATTAAGCTCCCCTAAATATATGCATACATATGATAGAAGACAAAACATATGCATAATTAGCAAATTATTGCCCAAGGGAATTTAATCTATATAATGCATGGAGAAAGCATATAAATATCAAAATAAAATCAACATGATGATATTGGTTTAGAAATACCACATGTGGAAGCCAATTTGATTTTTACCACTTGCAATAGGTGGTGGATATTTGAAGTACGATGCTTAACTCTGGAGACTCCATTTTCCTTGCAATGAGACTACTACACACATGATAAGCTTGAAAAGGTGTTCGTCTCAAAGCATCCAACTTGTAGAGTAACCTTCCCCTAAATTTGTGTATACAAGTATGCAATACTTGTAGAAACATGCACATTGATTTTGGAATAAAAAAATACCACTTGAAAGATGACATCACATATATGTGAGAGTCATTTTCGAAGGCGATATTCGGGAGAAATTATCTACAATTTGGACTTTGTCACATATTAGATGAATCAATAGAATGACAAGCTATCACTAGTAGAGAACAGACCTTTGATCCAAGGGCCAAATCAGGCTCTAGTCCCGGCATTTTTTGCGCCCGGGACTAGAGAGACCTTTAGTCCCGGTTGGTGGATCCAACCGGGACTAAAGGTCCCTGCCCAACGGCTCCTGCGCCAGGTCGTTGTGGCAGGGGACCTTTAGTCCCGGTTGGATACACCAACCGAGACTAAAGGTCGACCTTTACTCCCGGTTGGTGGATCCAACCGGGAGTAAAGCTCTTGTCCCGGCTGGTGGCGTGGCCCGTGGCTGAAAACATACCTTTAGTCCCGGTCGGATCCACCAACCGGGACTAAAGGTCCACCCTATATATATCCGGCCTGGCTTCTTCCTCCCCGAGCCCGCCCGAGAGCTCAGTGTTCTCGCTCTTCCATCCATTCTTCTTCGATTCTCCGTCGATTTCTTCGATTCCTCCGTCGATTCTTCGGTTCTAAAGGTTACCAACTTCAAACTCTCATGTTTCACCATTGTCTTATCTCATTTTGTTCACTATATATAATTATATATATATATATGGTTTTTTATTGTGGTTTTTTTTCATTTGTAAGCAATTTGAGCTCAAAATCACTTAATCACTTAAAGTTTGCATATTTACATTAAGGAAGGTTAAAGTAGCTATTAAAAACTAGTATTCACCGTTCATTTGTAGCATGCATAGCACACTTCATTGTTTAGAGATATAGAGAATTTTAGAGTTTTTTTAATTTTATTTGATTATAAAATGAGAAATTTATAGTGTATTAAAAAATGAGTATAGAGAGTAGATGGTAACTGCTTCCGGGTCCTCAGCCTCTCATGGGTTCCCAAAGCGACTTAGGCCGGGCCTCCCACTCATTGCATGCGGCAAGTGTTGTGATGAGACAAAGATTGTGATGGAGTACCGAGTGAAGAAGGAGGGTCCGAACAAGGGTCGCATTTTCTACAAGTGTCCAGATCGCAATGTGAGTTATTTTATCGTATTTAATGACTATGGTTAGTTTATACCTATTTTCATGATGGTTGTGATTAAAGTTCTAATTTATGTTTTAATTTCAATGGGATGGCACTGGATGTTCAGGCTTCTACTGGGAGGAAGAATATGTTGAACTTGTGCAAAAATATCTTGCACAACAGGCAGATATGGTGGCTAATGATGCAGTGATCCAGCCAAAGAAGCCCAAAGATGTTGAACAAACAGGAGATCTGTTTGTTTTAGTTGAGATTGGTCGCAAAATCCTTATTCTGCTGAAGTGCATTTTAGCTTTAGTGTTTATAGTGGTAGTTGGGATTGTCTACATTGTAGCGAGGCTTTCTTAAATTTATAGCTTTTGTGGTGGTATGCATGTTGTATAGTTAACTAATTATGTTCTAGGTTTTAATACGGTATTTATGTCATGTAATGCAGATGAGTCGGCATTGGATGTACAATGCTGATCGTCGCTCACAAGAGTTCATGGACGGCGTGCATTCTTTGTTACGTGCGGCCAAGGCAAACAAACGCGATGGTTTCATGTGCTGCCCATGTGCCGTATGTAAGAATACGATGGAATATGCTAACTCAAAGACTCTTCATTCATACTTGTTCAAGTCGGGTTTCATGGCAAACTATATTTGTTGGACGAAGCATGGAGAAACCAGAGTTTTAATGGAAGAAGGTGAAGAAGAACAATGGAGCGATGATGACATTTTTGCTGAATATGGTGCCTTCAATGATACTGCAATGGGGGAAGCTGAAGAAGAGGTGGGGGCAAAGGAGAAACCCACTGAAGAAGAGGCGGGGGCAGAGGAGGAGCCCGCTGACGATCTTGGTCAGGCCATTTGTGACGCACAAAGAGAATGCGAAAGTGAAAAGGAGAAGATCAAGTTCGACCGCATGCTAGAGGATCACAAGAAATTGCTATACCCAACTTGTGATGCGGGGCAGAAAAAGTTAGGTACCACATTGGAATTGCTGTAATGGAAGGCAAAGAATGGTGTATCTGACATGGGATTCGCGGAGTTGCTAAAAATCCAAAAGAAGATGCTTCCGAAGGATAACGAATTGCCCAGCACTACATACGAAGCAAAATAGGTAGTCTGCCCTTTAGGATTAGAAATCCAGAAGATACATGCATGCCCTAATGACTGCATCCTCTACCATGGCACGGAGTATGAGAAGTTGGATGCATGCCCTGTATGTCACGCGTCGTGGTATAAGATCAGGCGAGATGACGCTGGTGATGTTGAGGGCGAACGTCCCAAGAAGAAAATCCCTGCCAAGGTTATGTGGTATGCTCCTATAATACCACGCTTGAAACGTCTTTTTAGAAACAGAGACCATGCAAAGTTGTTGCGATGGCACAAAGAAGACCGTAAGGTAGACAATATGTTGAGACACCCTACTGATGGGTCCTAGTGGAGAGCAATCGATAGAGAATTCCCCGAGTTTGCAAGTGACGCAAGAAACTTAAGGTTTGCTTTAAGTATGGATGGTATGAATCCTTTCGGGGAGCAGAGCAGTAGTCATAGCACTTGGCCTGTTACTCTATGTATCTACAACCTTCCTCCCTGGTTATGCATGAAGCGTAAGTTTATTATGATGCCGGTGCTCATCCAAGGCCCAAAGCAACCTGGCAACAACATCGATGTGTACCTGAGGCCACTAGTTGAAGAACTTCTACTTTTGTGGAACAAGCCAGGTGTACGCGTGTGGGATGAGCACAAGTAGGGGCACTTTGACCTGCGAGCATTGTTGTTTGTAACAATCAATGATTGGCCAGCTCTAAGTAATCTTTCAGGACAATCAAACAAGGGATATAATACATGCACGCACTATTTCGGTGACATGAAAGGTATATTCTTGAAAAAGTGTCGCAAGGTCATGTACCTTGGGCATCGACGATTTCTTCCTGCAAATCACCCCATAAGAAAGAAAGGCAAGCATTTTAAAGGTAAGGCAGACCACCAGACCAAGCCTCGCAACCGAACTGGTGAGGACGTCCTCAATATGGTCAATGATGTGAAAGTAATATTTGGAAAGGGACCTGGCAGCCAACCTGTTTCGAAGGACGCCAACGGTCACGCACCCATGTGGAAGAAGTCCATATTTTGGGAGCTACCCTATTGGCAAGTCCTAGAGGTCCGCAGCGTGATCGACGTGATGCACCTAACAAAGAATCTTTGTGTGAACCTACTAGGCTTCATGGGCGTGTATGGGAAGCCTAAGGACACAATTGAAGCACGACAGGACCTGCGGTGTTTGAAAGAACAAGACAACCTGCATCCAGAGAAGACAGATGATGGACACCAGTACTTAAGTCCTGCCAGCTACACTCTTAGCAAAGAAGAGAAGGACAGCTTGTTTGAATGCCTAGATAGCATTAAGGTACCGTCTGGATTCTCCTCGAATATAAAGGGTATAATAAATGTGCCAGAGAAGAAATTTGGACACTTAAAGTCCCATGACTGCCATGTGCTCATGACTCAATTGCTTTCAGTTGCATTAAGAGGAATTCTAC
The DNA here is from genome assembly GCF_019320115.1 of Miscanthus floridulus. Classification (NCBI taxonomy): domain Eukaryota; kingdom Viridiplantae; phylum Streptophyta; class Magnoliopsida; order Poales; family Poaceae; genus Miscanthus; species Miscanthus floridulus. Next base: position 70,789,556 of record NC_089592.1, read on the forward strand.
CGCCAAATGTACATCTAGCCATCGTGAAGCTATGTGTATTCCTCAATGCAATTTCTTAGAAGGCAATCGATCCAACAGGATCTAGCGAAACTATAGAATGATGTGGTTCAATGTCTTGTCAGCTTTGAGTTGGTGTTCCCTCCTTCCTTCTTTGATATCATGACACACCTCCTAGTTCATCTGGTCAAGGAGATTACTATTCTCGGTCCTATGTTCCTACACAACATGTTCCCCTTTGAGAGGTTTATGGGAGTCCTGAAAAAATATGTTCATAACCGTGCTCGGCCCGAAGGAAGCATCATCAAAGGCTACGGAACAGAGGAGGTCATTGAGTTCTGTGTTGACTTCATTCTCGATATTAACCCGATTGGTGTTCCTGAATCGTGACATAAGGGGAGACTAAGTGGAAAGGGGACACTAGGGAAGAAAACATATATTGGTAAGGGTGATGATTATTTCAATAAAGCACACTACACAGTTCTACAGAACTTCACCTTGGTAGATCCGTATATCGAGACACATAAGAACCTCCTCCGATCTGAGTTCTTAGGGAAGTCTGAAGCATGGATTATGCGTCAGCACATGGAAACTTTCAGCGACTGGTTGCGAAAAGAATGTCAGGGTGATGAGAGTATTGATGAGGAGTTGTATTTGTTGGCTAGGCAGCCATCGTGGCATATCCTCACATACAAAGGGTACGAGATAAATGGGAATACATTTTACATAGTAGCACAAGATAAAAGGAGCACCAACTAGAACAGTGGTGTCCGCATAGATGCCACCGACCCTAGTGGGAACAAGCAAACATATTATAGCCGCATAGAGGAGATATGGGAACTAGACTATGCATCTCATTTTAAGGTACCTTTGTTCAAGTGCCAGTGGGTAAAGACGACTAGAGGCGGCGTAGTAGTCGACAACCAGTATGGAATGACAACAGTGGATCTCAACAATATTGGGTACAAAGGCGAACTGTTTGTCCTTGCGAAGGATGTGACTCAGGTGTTCTATGTCAAGGATATGTCTACAAAATCGAAGAGAGGGAAAAACGACAACCACCCAATCAATGATGAGCCAAAGTGCCACATAGTTCTTTTAGGAAAAAGAAACATCGTCGGAATCGAAGACAAGTCAGACATGTCAGAAGATTATGAAAAGGATGACCGAATTTCACCCTTCACAGTGAACAAAGACCCTAGCATCCAGCTAAACGATGAGGACACTCCTATGGTTACTGGCGCGATCATAACCAAGGGACATACGTCAAGAAGAAGTTCACTACTGTGCCCGCTTGATATATATATATATTGATGTTCAATAGTGTGTATTTGAGATATTATGTAATAATTGTGAATTTATGTTTGAATGTGGGGTTATGTCACGTTGAAACGATGTGAAAACAAATTTATGTTTGATGTTGGGATTATGTCGCGTTGAAATGATGTGAAAACAAATTTATGTTTGATGGTGGGATAATGTCACGTTCAAATGAAGTGAAAACAAATTTCCAGTCAAAACACAAGAGTTTTTCTGAATTTAATTAAACATTATATTTTTGCATTATCGAAATAGTAATTTAAACACAATATTATGTTTTAAAACTTGTTAAAAAAATTAAAACTTTAGGTCACAGAATTTTGCTGTGTACAATGAAGCAAAATAGAATCTATATTTTTTAAAACATTTTTATGCCTTGTATTTAATTTTCTGTGCATTTAACAAACATTTTATCAATTGTATTTGATAAAGCAAAATAAAATCCTAATGAATTGGCGGGCAGTGAAACTGCATGTTTGTTGCCCGCCAAAACACCTTTAGTCCCGACTGGTGGCGGCGCCCGGGACTAAAGGTATTTTCCTCTGCTCCCGCCCTGGCCCCTCAGGGACCTTTAGTCCCGGGCCCTGTGAATGCTCGGGACTAAAGGACCTTTAGTCCTGGCTGGTGGTTGAGCCCGGGACTAAAGGTTCTCCACCTATATAAGCGCCCGCCCGGCCCCTCTTCTTCCTCCTCCCCACTGCCCTAAGTCTACCACCGTCGACGCCGACGCCGACGCCGACGCCGCACCTCGCCCGCACGCCACCTCGCCGACGCGGCCCACCTCGATGACACCGGTGCCCCTCCTCGACCTCGCGCCGGCCCCCAACCCCCACCGGCTCGGCCCACCGGTGCCCCGACGCCGGCCCCTGACCCCCACCGCTCGGCCATCGTCGCCCCGGTGCCCTCCTCGACCTTGCGCCCACCGGCGCCCCTCCTCCACCTCGCGCCGGCCCCCGACCCCCACCGGTTCGGCCCACCGACTTGCATTGTGTGTATGGTATATGACTTGTGTGTATGCAGTGTATGTTGTAACTGCGGAGCAACGCCGCCCTGTTGTTGTATATGCGGAGCAACGCCGCCCCGTTGTGTTGTATATGCGTAGCAACGTACGCCGCGATTCATCCTAGCGAGAACGACGATTCGCCCTAACGAGAACGACGATTCGCCCTAGCGAGAAGGGCGAATTCGCCCTAGCGAAAACGACGATTCGCCCTAGCGAGAAGGGCGAATTCGCCCTAGCGAGAACGACGAATTCGCCCTAGCGAGAACGACGATTCGCCCTTCTCGCTAGGGCGAATTGTCGTTCTCGCTAGGGCAAATTCGTCGTTCTCGCTAGGGCGATTTTTCCTTCTCGCTAGGGCGAATTGTCGTTCTAGCTACTGGCGAATCGTCGTTCTCGCTAGGGCGAATTGTCGTTCTCGCTAGGGCGAATTGTACATATATGACTTGTTTACATATATGAATTGTTTATATATATGACTTGTTTATATATGTGACTTAGATTTTATTAAATTTGTTAGATATGGCTGCCCCGGGAGACAACATGGATGAAGAAATGATGAATATTATTGCTGGAGGTGATGCGCAGGATGTTGATGACGGAAGTCAATATCTAGCTCTTGAAAATGAGCAAGAAAATGTTTTGCAAGAAAATACAGGCGAGGTATATATACTAAATATATATTATATGTGGAATATTGTATATATTTCTGTGTACAAAAGATATTTATTTATTATTTTTTTATATGTAGCCCTCTGGATCGGTGACCACAACGGCGAAGAGCAAAAATGTTCGAGGACCGAAGAAACCACTGGATGGCCGGTACATAATATCGGAATTTAAGATCGAGACAGGCGAACCACTTGGTCCACTATAAAAGGAAATTCGTGGAACACTGTGGGTACCTTGTAAGGGATAGAATTCCTGATCAGTATCCGTGAATGGAAGAAAAAGATCAACGAGCCTGATGTTAGTTTTGTCCCTGATGTTGACAAGAATTTGCTCTGGAATGATATCCTTGCCCATTTCACGTTGCAAGCAGGATGATTATGATGATATCAACGATAATGAATTGAAGGAGCTAGTTCGATCATGGGCTATGAAGAAGATGGCCACACAATTCTAGACTTAGAAGAAATACCTATACAACACATACATCAAGAAGAACGAAACGCCGAATTGGGTTACTGCTAAGGGCCCGATCTCAAAACAGAGGGCCTATTGGAATGCTTTCGTACAGTACAAGACATCAGAAGAGGGTGAGGCACATGGGTGAGAAGGAACCAAGAGAATGCCCGAAAAAAGGTATACCACCATGACATGGGATCAGGTGGCTACGATACTGCCATTTCGAAGTGGCAAAAAATGGAAGCGGACATTATTGTCCAAGGAGATCGAACCAGAATCAGCCAAGTAGCCCCTACGCTCGAAGAATTGGGTTTTTGGTCATGGGGGAAGACTCGACCCACAGACCAGGTCGAGCAGTGTAGTGGGCCAAAACTCGAAACAGCAGCACGCCGATTGGCTTTTGCTATAGAAGCCAAAGAGATTGGTGTGTTCAAGCCCAATAGAGAGAAGGATGAGCTGACGTATGCCATCAGGACTGCTGAACACACTGGCCGAACCAGAGGCTTAGGACACAACACTCCATGGGTTCATGGTTTTCCTGATGACAGGGAAACCTACCGAAGCTGCTAGAGAAGCAAGGAGGAGCAAGCAGCGCGGGTGGCAGTGTTGGAGGAAATGGTGCTTGAAGCAAAGGAGCGAGAAAAAGCAATGGAAGCAAGAATGCAGGAAGAAATCAGAAAGCAAGCGCAGATAGCAATGAGGGCTCAGAGGCAGGCATCAGAGCTAGGAATGAATGTTAATATTAGCCCCCCTGGTCAGTTGAAAAGCAGCTGCGCTTCCACTGAGCTACCAAAGCAAGATGATGCAGCGCTTGCGCTTCCCCGTGGATGATGTCACTATTCCAATGACATCAATTGAGCTACATGTTCCAAGGGGAATGACACAATCAAGGTCGCTGTCGGTGTTTTTACTCCTCCAGACCCTACCAAGACACCAAGAATCCATGGGGCACCAATACAACCTGGATATGCTAGGGTTGCAGTGGACCAAGTGAGCAAAGGCTGTGAGGATCTAGTTCTTGACATTCCTGGAGGTGATGGAGAGAAGACTCTAGGAGAAGCAGAGAAGGCATATATACTATGGCGCAAGCGCTACATCATTATCCCTAGGGGCGTCTGCTCCACCGCCAGCAGACATTAGGTGCGGACAAAAGTTAACAAAACATTTTTTTTGATAATTTTCTATGGGCATGACTAATAATAAGCATTTACTTATATCTCATTATTTTTTGTACTCACAAAGCAGGGCCTCCGCCAACCTAAGTCCAGTTGTTGCTTCTCCTGACCATCATAGTGCTCAGGGCAATGATGACGCCTTCGAAGGCACTGCTGCATCCCCTACCATCTCCAACTCCTCCGCCGCCTCCAAGGAAGTCCACAACTCCTCCACCTGAGGTCTCCAACGCCTCCGCCGCCTCCAAAGTCTGCACTGCCTCCAAGGCGATCTCCAACAGCCTCCCCCACCTCCAAGGAAGCCAGCCCCTAAGAGGTCCTGCCCCGCAAATGAAGCCGTTGCCCCGCTCGTCGGCAAAGAAGTAGAAAGCAAGTACTCATCCAGTTCCCCAAAAACTATCTTATGAGAAAAGTGATCAGGAATTAAAGGATGTAGTACAAAAAGATGTGCATGATTTCTTTGAAGGTGTAAAACAGGCACAACGAGCGAGGGACAACCCAGAGAAATCATACTTCTACCTATCCTCCGGATCAGCTAAGAAAGAAGGTGGAACAAAAAAAAACGGGATTCTCTTAAGAGCGCCGTGAAACAACCGATATCGGACTATGACCGCTCTCTCACCAAGTCATATGAGGCGGCACAAAAAAAGAAGACAGTAGGGAAAGGTGTTGCACAACTCGGACAACAATCGCAACAATCAATCCCCCCCCCCTTGTCGTTCCTAACGAATATGGTTCAAACTTAAACTTAATGGAGGAGGTAGGCGGCTATGAGTCGTTGCTTTAGTTTTATCACGACACTGGTTTGAACCTTGCCCAAGTGCTCACTGAAGGACCATCTGCTCTGGAAGTGGATCCTTACAAGAAGTTTGTAGTAGGCCTAGAGTCTATACAACCCAGAGAAATTAGATGAACTGGGTACGCAAATGTACCTGCTAAACGAGTGGTACATGTCGGCGTTTGCTGCGGGACAAATCTATATTTCTGTCAGAATTAGAAACCACCATTACTTCCGTAGCAATGACATTATCTATGTCGAGCTTCTAGAATTACACCAACTATGCCACCTGGACTCTCTCGACAAAAGTCTCGTTAGCTGCTATTGTCTGTAAGTGTGATTATTTTCTACTATATTCACAATTTCTTTATTATATATTCACAATATATATTCACTATTTTCATGTATGCAGATATGAGATGACAGAACTTAGAAAGAGAAAGGATAATGATGTTGGGTTCGTTGATCCGTATGTCGTATTCAAACACCCTAACCCCCCGAAGGATTATAAGCCAGAACCTGAGAGAAATCTCATGAATTTCTTAGTGAACCAACGCGACAAGAAGGAGATACTCTTCCCCTACAACTTCAAGTGAATGTTATTATAAGTAATTAATGTCGATCATATATATTGGACATCAATATTTCCTTACTAGCTAGTTACCTCTCTCTCACACACACACACACACACATATATATATATATATATATATATATATATATATATATATATATGTTTATGCAGCAATCACTGGATATTGATGGTCATCGATATGGCCAATAGTAGATTGAAAATCTTAGACTCGTTGAGAAAATCACAAATGGAGTATCAAGACATGATAGATATTATACAAGGGTAATTAATTTAGTTTCTCTATAACAACATATATATATAATGGCGCCGATCTCTCAACAATTATTAAAGGTTAAATTATTTTTTTATTTTATTGGGAGCAGGGTTTGGAAAAGGTTAATTGAGGAACAAAAAATGAAACATTGCAAAGAGCCACTGGATGTAATCACACACAAAGTAAGTACTATAACTACACATTTATATTCAATTAACACCATATGATGATTTCAATTCACCCTAATTGATTTTTTTTTTCGTAAAAGTGGGTTCTAAGGCAGGAGCAGGGTAACAACTACTGCGGATACTATGTTTGCGAGTTCATCATGGTGTACTCAAAGAGAACTCCTGAAGAGCGTCTCAAAGTACGTATATAAATACTTTTTCCTTCATATTATTTCGATCGTATATTTACAATTTCTTTATTGCTCTCATTTGTATAAGTAATTACATGAGCAATACACATACATATATATATATATATATATTAATACTTTTTCCTTTAACTTTTATTGAAGACTGAATGGTTGAGGAAAAGAGTCATACGACTTGACCAACTTAAAGCAATTCGAGAGACTATAGCAGGATTTCTCAATAACCAGGTCATTAACCCCAACGGCGAGTTCTACAATGACCCGAACGAAACATGGAATCCAAATCAGGAGGAGTGAATTCCTAAGGACCTAAACAATTTATATATCAAACATTTGTAATATATATAGAGTATGGTGTACAAAGTAAGGACGCGTATATTCGTTTGTTATTTATGTACAAAGTTCGAACGAAAACTTACACGTGCGAAGTACACATATATATTACTATATATTACTATTAGCAGCGTATTCGAAAATATATTTTAATATCAAAACTAACTAATCATTAAATGAAAAAAGAAACCAAAAATAGAAACCAGAAAAAGGAAAAAAAGAGGGACCTTTAGTCCCGGTTGGTAACACCAACCGGGACTAAAAGTCCTGCCGCGTGGCGTTGAACGCCAACCCTAGAGACCCCCCTTTAGTCCCGGTTGGTGTTTCCAACCGGGACTAAAGGTCCCCCTTTAGTCCCGGGGCCAAGCCGGGACTAAAGGAGGGTACCTTTAGTTCCGGATTGGTGCTCCCGGTTGGGAAACCGGGACTAAAGGGGTTTCCCAACCGGGAGCAAAAACCCTTGCTGCACTAGTGTATGTGCCGTGCTCCTAAACAATTTTAAACCATGTAGGATTGCTCCAAGGCATAAGAGTGAAACCGAGCAAGCCTACCATAAGATATACCTAGTGTATGCATGACAAAAGATATAAGCATGCAAATGCAAACATAGGCATGAAAAGTAACTAGATGCTTAAAGATACCAATTTGTAAGAAATACCACTTTTAGGAAATGCAAATTGATAACTACTTGAAGGAAATTGAATCTAGTTACCTAACATGGGAAGGGGAATTTGGGTCCATAGTATTCACTAACCCACTTGACAATGATTTTGACCATCATGATGCACCCCATGAAATGCACCATTACTTTGCCAAGTCTCCAAATTCCTCGAAGTCCATTGGACTTCTCACTTCCCTTTCGGGATCCAAACCTTCTTGGTGCTCTTCATGTTGGAAATGATTTCCTTTGGCACCCAAAAGCGTTTGACCCCATTGTTGACTTGCTTGTTCACCTTAATGGCCACCACCTTGTCATTTTTCTTCTTTAACAAGTATGGTGTGGAGGCCTTCTTGTCCACCTTGTTGGTGTAGGTGTTAGAGAGCTTGCTTGTTTGCTTTTTTTTCTTTCTTCTTTGCCCCTCCCCCATTCTTCACCTTGCACTCATAGGACTTGTGCCCTTCCTTGTGGCATATGTAGCAAACTACGGTTTGTCCTTCATCAAGCTTCTTCACTCCCTTAACAGTGTTATCTTGATGAAGTTAGGCTTGCTTCGCCTTGCCTTTCATTTGAGTCAAGTCCTTAGTGAGGCGAGCTACTTCTTGCTTGAGTTGCTCATTCTCCTTTGCAACCTCTTATGTGCATGTATCTACAACAACTTTCTCAACACAAATTTGGTTGCACAAAGATGAGTCTAAACATAAATCATTACAAGAAATAGAGACATTCTTTTTAGACATGTTGAAGATAGAACTTTTCTTTTTAGATGCCATGGTGGGGGTTGTACTAATGGCTTCAAGATTAGCAACTTTATTAGTTAGCTCATCACAATGTTTGCACATGGTTTCCATTTTAGCAAGCAAACTTTTATAAGCATCTTGTGAGCTAGCTAACTTTTCTTTTAATTTTTTATTTTTCTTTACAAGTTGCTCATCATTGATTGTGCATGCATTTGTTGTTGCACTAGCCTCAAGTTACTCAATTTTAGTAGATAGTTCAACATTGAGATTAGCAAAGTTCTCATATTGTTCAAGCAAAGTTTTGTATGATTCTTGTGAACTATCTAGCTTTTCTTTTAATTTTTTGAGCTTCTTTTGTTGACTAGTGCAAATTTTAGCATAATTAAGATTTTGTTGCACAATTTCCTCATAAGAAGGCATTTCATCATCACTATCACTCTCACTAGAGGATGAGCTTTCGTTACCTTGTGCCATAAGGCACATACGAGAAGAGCTTGATGATGAGTGCTTGCGCCCTCACCTCTTGTGATGGTGTTCTTCTTTACTTGAAGAGTCATCCCATGACCTTATTGATGTGAGGGCTTAGTTCTTGCATGCCTTCTTCTTTGTCTTGGGTGTGGACTTGTTTGGACAAACTTCCACAAAGTGTCCCAACTCGCTGCATCCATAGCATCCTCTCTTTCTTTGCTCATTTCTTTGAGTGGTGAAAATGAGATCTTGGATTTAGATGGGCACACCCTTGATATTGAGCCTTTGGGTCATCTTTTCCACCTTGTTGATTAGCTTGATTGATTCTTCATCAAGGTTGGAGGTGGAGGAGGAAGATTGATCATCTTCACTTGAATCTTCTTCTTCATCATCATCATCGTCCTTATCTTCTTCTTCATCTTCACTTGAGGAGCTTGAGCTTGAGCTTGTCTCAACTTTCTTGCCCTTCATCTTCTTTTTCTCACTACAAGCGAGAGCTTTGCCTTTGCTCGATGAAGAGGCTTCATCTTGACCCATCTTACATGACGTTTCAAATGCCACTATCTTGCCAATGACTATGCCCGGGGTCATGGTGCTCAAGTTCTCCATGTTGTGAAGGATGGTGATGATGCTTGCATATTTCTTTTGTGGTAGCACGGAGATGATCTTCCTCATGATGTCCGCATCATCTAGCTTTGTTAATCCTATTGAATGGAGCTCATTGATAATTAGATTCAAACGAGAATACATATCATGAACAAGCTCATCATCATTCATTGTAAAGGAATCATAATTTTGTTTAGCTAGACAATGTTTTTGCTCACGGACATTTGATTTGCCATCATGGAGCTCTTGAAGTTTCAACCAAATTTCATGTGCCGTATTTAAAGTGAACACTCGGTTAAACACATCCATATGATTCAAACAAGCAATTTTTAGCTCTAGCATTGAAATGAATTTCCTTTTCTTCACTCTTGGTGGGTTTATCGGGATTCTTAATTGGTTCCATCCTGTCACGAGTGACTCTCCAAACTCTCAAATCAACCACCTCAAGATAGCAAGCCATTCTAGCTTTATAGTAGGGGAAGTTAGTGCCGTCAAAGTGTGGAAGCCTAGAGGTATCCATCCCAACCATACTAAATAGCGTCGGCTCAACGGCGGTTAAGCCAAAGGTCTAAATTGAGCCAACCTGGCTTTGATACCACTTGTAGGGGACCGTGACACATAAGAGGGGGGGGGGGTGAATTAGGCAACTTAAAATTCTAACTCTAAACTATGGCCACTTTTTTTCTAACCTTAGCAAAACCTATGCAAAAGATAAACTATCTAAATGTGCAACTACAGTTTTGCTAGTGTGTTGCTATCTCTACTGTAAAAGGAGTAAAGTAATCAATGTAAATGTGGAAGCTAAAGAGCAAGGTAGAGATATGCAAACTCCTGTCGAGCACTCTAGCTTTTTTACCGAGGTATCAAGAAGCACTCAAGCTTTCTCCTAGTCCTCGTTGGAGCCCCTCGCTAGGAATCCCTCGCAAGGGCCAAGCTCTCGGTCGGATAACTCCGTAGATAGCCTCGAGCCTTCCCCATGCGTAAGTGGGTCTCCGATGTGCCTTGCCAAGCCTCTCCTAGATGCTCCCTCGCCATCTTCACTATCAAGCTTCTGGCCAAAACGCCGCGAGCCTTGTTCCCTTTGGTACACGGTGGCAGCCACACCACAACCGCTGGTTGGTGTGATCTCGCAAGACTACAAGCCCCTCCGATGTACAACGATGGTGTGCGCAAGCACCGAATGGTAAGAGGCTATGCAAACCTCACTAAACACTAGGCCTAAACCTAGAGCAAGCGCATAAGCGGTGGTCTAATCAACCTAAGCACTTCGCAAAGCACTTACGCTAATCACCTAATGAATCACTAAGCACTATACAAGTGGAGATCACTAAAATGGTGTATCAACACCCTTGATATGTTTCCTTAGCTCCACACCTTCTCATTTGGCCGGTTGGGGGGGGGTCTATTTATAAGCCCCACTGAGAAAGTAGCCATTGAGGATGAAATCCTGCTTTTCTGCTACTGATCGGACTGCTCAGGTCATCCTGATCGGACGTGTCTGGTCATCCCAACCATTGAAGCCATGGTCAACTGATTGGACGCTACCAGCGTCCAGTCACCTACCACCGGATGCGTCCGGTCATAGTTTCGCCGCTCTGGAACCTCTTTGTACTCGACCAAACTCTACTGTCCTACGTCTGATCGATTTGCTCATTCAGCAGTCCGGTCGCTGTTGTTGCCGAGCCTCTTGATCGGGGCGTCCGGTCACTGTGTTACTAGCATCCAGTCACTTCTGTGAGCTCATTTCTTCGCGATCTTGCGTCTAGCTTGGTTCCTATCTTCGTGCTTAGGACTTTGCTTGATATCTTGGGTCTTCCCTTGTGCTTCTAAGGTCTTGCTTGAGGTGTTGATCATCAGATCATCACATCACCTTCATCCAAGTCACGTCTTGCACCCTATTGAACTACAAAACAAACACTTGCAAAATCACTAGTCCAATTTGATTGTGTTGGTCATCAAACACCAAAATCCAAAGTAAATGGGCCTAGGGTCCATTTTCCTTACAACTGGGTCCCTATCTATTGAATCAAAGACCCATGCCATGCTCCTCCCAACCTTGACGCCTATACAAATCCAGTGGTTGCTGCATGAATTTAATCATAGAACTAGATAAGCTCTTTTGCATCGAATAAATTTAAATATAGAGTTGAACTTACTCGGAGTTGTATCGTAGCCATATAGTAGAGTATTGTTGGAGATTTTTAAAAACCAAGGCAATGTATGTCAAAACCTTAAGGGTCTCTTGCCTTAGTTTCTTTGCATGGATGTCCTCTTTCTCCTGAAGGGTCTTTCCAGTAGCTAGCTCTTTGGCATCTAGTTTCCACTATCTAGGGTAATTAAAATTTGTTTGTGCTATAGTTTAAGGGTATATTTACATGGCTTTCACACTTGGCATTTGTTTTACAATGTGCACTTGCATTCTACAAATCACGGCATTGGTTAGTTACAACAAAATCCAAAGATTACATTCATATCATATCAGGGAGGGCAAGGACTTACAGGCACCACATGCGAATTAGATTCATTTCCATTGCTCTGAGGTGAAAGCATGTCTGCATATCATTGAAGTCAAAGATAATTTTCCTAGCTGAGCTTCCAAATGTGTCAGTGGGGAAGCATGCTTTTACGAGGTCTATGCTCGTTAGGAGAACACACAAGTACCAATCATGGAACCTTCTCATTCCAAGTGCTTGGCGCTGGATGTCCTGGTTTGGTAGGAAGGGCTTGCCTCTTTCATATGTTTTTAGACAATCCTTTGACCATTTGGTGGCATCAACATTCGGATACTTCTTTGTTGTTTGGTGGAGTTTGCTAGTGATGGCCTCTTCAAAAGCCCGTGTTGGGATTTTTTTAACTTGGTTCTCAAGCTTGAACTGGTAATGGGCATACCACTTGTGCACCGACGAGACGTCTTTCATTGAAACATAAAATGGCCTTATGGTGATTGGATTCTTCTTTCAAAGTTCCCATTTAGGAAAGTCTATAAATAGTAGCATCTCATCATAGTTATTGTAAGCTTCAACATCGTCCACGCCATCAACTCTGATAATGTGCTGTTTCCCGGAGGCAACCACATGCTTTGTCTTCTTCTTCGGGGGGAGGTTATGTCTTGTTCATAAACCTGGGGTCCCTCATGGACCTACTTCCCAGCAAAAGCTCATCCCAATAGACGATGTTGCGAACAAACATGCAAGTCCTGGGCTAGCCCAAAAACCTAACGACAGGCCAGAAGGGCGATCCAATCTCCGACCAGAAGGCCTAGGCAAGGAGGAATGACGCCCGCTTCCTACTTTGGCCCACCTCTCCGACCAGAAGGTTTCGCTTCTGATTCCTAGCCCACCTCTCCGACCGGAAGGCCTGGTTGAGGAGAAACAATGTTCGTTCATCGACTCTGACCTGCTTCTCTAACCAGAAGGCCTGGCCAACAACGCTTTTGACTCCAACCCACATCTCTGACCAAGGATGCACCGAACCTCTGCTTATAGCTCTTCTCCGACTAGCGTAGTCGGAGCTGACTGGGACCAACTGATCGGGGACTGCTCGCTCAGTAAGGACTAGGAAACAGGTAGAGCAAGTAAAACATGACACTCAAGTCAACCGCAATACTGGGGATCAGTACCCTATACACCTGCAGTACCAACATGACATATCAGAAGGGTGCTCTGCAACCTTCCAGGCATGTCAGAACCCAAGCAGTGTTGTGGGCGTTGACATTTACCCTATAGTGTCGTGGGTGCCCACAACTCCCATACCATGACAAACACGGTAAAAAAACCCCCCACATGCCTCTGGACATTAATAGTGTTGTGGGCGTCCGTCATTTGCCATACATGGTGAATACGGTAAAACCTCCCACATGCATCTGACACAAACAGTGTTATGGGCACCTACCATCATCTTGTACCCGACGGCGTGGGCAACAAGACTTAGAAGCATACATACTCTCACTCTCTCTCCCTCTTGTAAAGGCCATCCCCTTCATCTATAAAAGGGGATGCGCCCTCTCCCAACTAGAGATCCATCAGTTCACAACCCAGACAACACACACACATGATCCGAATGACCAAGGATCCCAACGAATGATAGATGTTCGAACACTTAGCGCACAACGAAGCTCCCATCACTCTCAGCCCTTCAGGCTAGAGTCTGACCGGGCCTCTTGGACCCCCCATCTTTCTCCCTTTTGTTTGTAACCTCACAACAAACTTTGAGCACCTGGGCTTAGGAATAAAGTCATCGATCCGACTCAAACTGGACGTAGGGCATGTTGCCTGAACCAGTATAAACCCTGTGTCATTGAGTGCTAGGCCACGTCCGGATCACATCGTACGGTAAAACTATAAATATTTACGTGTTGGTCACTTTCTGCACTGACAGTTGGCGCCGTCCATGGGGAAGACGCTGTACGTTCACACTTTTGGTCATCGAATGGCCCACCTTTTCACCATCTTTGCCATGGTAGGCTCAAGCGATATGACTCGCTTTGGCTCACTAGAGTTTCCCACAGTCCCACCTATTGGGATGTGGGTTCCACTCGTCTTCGAGCTGTCCCAGGCCTTCCTCTTTGGAAGCCTGGACTTCATCAGCCGACTGGCTTGGTGTGTTGCACCTCCATGAGGAGGCACTTGTTCCAGCACCTATTGGAGGAGACGCGTGCTCCATCAGCTCTGGGACACCCAACGACTTGAACGACGAGGCGTCTGTGCTTCATTATGAGCATACGCTCTGCTCAAACCCCACTATGAGTAATGTACGGTTTGTTATTTACTGGCTATTTACTGTCTTTCGCTGATTCTCTGGAGGGATCCTATTGTCCCTTCCATGACCGCCATGCAATCGGTTCCCCTATGGCCTCGCGTCCCTATGGATGCGTATGCCTAGGGCTCCGAAGGATGCTGGCGCTGCCCCCTCTCACATTCGAATTCGTGGGGTTGGTGAGCTATGCTCCCGCCTCTTTTCATGACCTCCTGGATGACGATGTTGACAACGATGGCTCTAGCATCGACGTTGTCATGGAACCTAGCCACCCTCTATCTCAAGAGTGTGCTATGGTGGATGCCCCGGGATAGCCACCTATGGTAGTGGAGTCTCTTCAGACCCACACCCCTCCAGACCCTCGTGCGGATGCCCTTGCATGTGCCCAGGCACACAACAAGGAGCTACGACAAAGGCGGTAGAACCAGCCGCCACCTGTGCCTAGTGCGCTCGACGCACCACGATGCGCCCCATGCACATACCTCGGCGAGCAAGCGCCCGGGGTCGCACCCGCTAGATCCAGCGTGACATCGTCCATGGGGGGAACAATCCTCCATAGTTTGCTCGGGTAAGCTAGAACATCACCGCGGCGATGATGCTCCTGCATGGCCTTCCTGAGCCGAACAACCCTTAGGAACTGGTGATCCACTGGAACCTACGGGCACTGGTGGAAACCGCCACTGTTTAACAGGCAGAGAGCTCCACATCACAACAACAACTCGTGGCCCCTCTCCCCACCAGGGGAGCAGGGACACACCAAATGAATCGCTCCATCTGCTCGCCACTACTAGCCACCAGGCGTGGAACAGGAGGGCGTAGCTGCGCCACAGCCTGACCTAGCACCCACTCCACACCGACCACCTATGAGCAAAGGCCTTGTGCCGAACCAGATGCTTGCAGCAGTCATCAGCAACTGGCATCGAGCCTAGCATGATGATGACAGTCCATCATGTAGTAGTGAGAGCAGATGACACGGGCTCTGACCAGACCATCAAGGAGATCGGGGAGATGCACCCTAGGCATGGTCACCGACCGAACGACTAGAGTCCTAGCCCGGATGGCCCGGGACCATGGGCCTTTGGACGGCGCATCTAGAGAGCGCCGTTCCCACAATGCTTCCAACTGCCAACCAATGTGGCAGAACCGCTCAAAATAACACGCTCACTGGAGGTGCTCGTCTCCCACCAGACCCTAAGCACCCCGAAAGCAAGCTACCGCTTGCGGTATCCATTAGGCACACCCCAAGGGAGAACCCAAAGATCCACATTTTTTCTAAGGATCCAATAATGAGAATGAGTTACAATACTTATCCATTTCATACATCAGAAGTTTTTAAAAATTACATGATTACATTACCAAATGTTAGAGTGCAGGAATAATAAACAACAGAATTTAAAAATAAATATCTAGCGATAATGGGACGAGGATCCGTTTGAGCCCACTAGAAGAATCCTCCACACAAAGGTACTTCTCATGCATTACCTGCAACAGGGATAAATAAACCTTGAGTACATAATGTACTCGCAAGACTTATCTGACTAGTGGGAATAATTTCCTGACTCCAAGGAACATGATAAGCTTTATGATTGGCTGGTTTTCTTTTGGCAGAAAGCAATACTAATAGTGAGTCCTTATTTATGTTGTTATTATCAGCCGTATTAAGTTATTATCTATCCAGTCTATATAAGCACATGTTCTACTTTCAAGCAAGTGTTGAGCAATCAGTTCCATTTCATCATCTTCCATCTTTCAGTTCTTACTATGGTGCTAGACCCAAAAACAAGCCATACCGGATTGCTCAGCGATTCGTGAATCAATGCCCCCAGCTAGGTACCCCTGAAAAGACATACCCCGCTTGTACCCTAGGCACAAGCAGGACTAACCCATCACCCTCCTGTCCTAGGTGTCTAGGTCCCCAGTCCAAACTTGGACTCCAAGCCCCCACTCCTAAGTCTCGAACTCAGTGCGGTGTAAGGACCTCCACCATCCCCGCCTCCAATCAGTCGGTCCGAAAAGAGCCGGATCCACGATAAGAGAACAATGAGTCTTCCCTACACCCATACCCAAGTATGTGCTTGGGATAATAGATCTGTGACTTGCCTCAAGACTTATGCAACGACCGGTCCTTAATTGACACAAACAGGGAAAAAGCGTAACCGAGCTATACCCTGTTGGCTGTAGGACACAACCCCTTACACCCACCAGTACCCAAACCATATCCCTGTCAAGTCACCATTTTCCTTTTCACCCTTTTATCATGAGTGATCATATTTATCACCTATTTATGAGCAACGATAGGTTACTCATGCTACCGATATCCTGAGCATAGCAGCTACTCGACCTATACTAGTAGAACTCATAGGCAGATATATTTATGCATGTTGTTTCCATAAAATGCCTATAACTTAATGCACATCATATATATCTTCAGTGATCATAAAATAGGGGTTATGCACCGGGGCTTGCCTTGGGCAGGCGACGGGTCAGCAAAGTCAGCACCAAAAGGCTTAGGACTCCCTCCTGCATGAGGATCTCCTCCTCATACTCCTCAATAACCTCGTTGTAATCCTGTTCGTCCACAGGGCATGAACTCTACCAACTCTTGATCTATATGCATGAAATGACGATGCAACACTTAATAATATGGCAACAACAACTCTTAAATAAAAATATATCTATCTAACTACTAAGCTAGTGCCACTGACCAAGGTAATAAGTTATCTATTGTTACCAACAACAAGTATAAAGCATGGCATACATTATCATATTGACTCCAGGTATTCTTACTCCTAATGTTGATTTACGCTATATATGATAAAACAAGGATAATAGCTACTCTATTTATCAACCTACTTTAGGGCTACAAAATTTATAGCAAGTACAGAATAATCCAGTGAGCCTACTATAAAGGTTTCATAGCTATAGCTATCACCAATTTACCACAAAAATTCCTGTAAATATTAATCTACATAATACTAAGCTTTCTAGTTTGGATTTATGACCCCATCACTATCATAGCTAACTGTAATCTAACTACACTAATAGAGAGATGGCATTTTTGTGAACCTAACAAACTTGGTTTCGCTATTTTTGGACATCTACAAGATTCACTACAATTTATCCAAGTTTAGCTTAAAACTAAATCGAATAAGCATTTATTAATTCACTAGAAATTTGAAAAACACATTCTTCATCGTGGCCCACAAACGAGCAGCACGGCCCACTACCGTGAACCGCGCGCGTGCACCAGCGCGGCCCACGCGACGGCCCGTTCCTGCGATAGCGGCCCAACGCGGGGAGACCCATGCGCGCGCCAGCAAATATGGAAAAGAGACCTTGGACTTCGGCTAAATGAATCCACAGTCCCTTCTACTATTCCACTATCTCACTGATGATCACACTTAACCCCCCGATTCTTTTCTAATTTGCATTGCGACATCCCTGGCTGGACTTAACAGAGGCCGTAGCCTCACCAGCCAAACGTCGGCAAGCATAGACCTCCCCGGCACCAACCAACACCACCATGAGCTTCTATGTGCGACGAGCAACAAATCAAGGTAACAAACACCAAGAATGGCACCACACGCAGGTGTGGCCGTGCGCCATGGCGGGGTCTGGCCATGGCAACCCGACATCGGCGAAATCACCTAACACCACACCTCTACTGCTACCTAGTAACCATCTACAAGCTAAGAGCAACAACATTGAAGCCCTAATTGAATCACTACTGCTCCTAATCAAGCTTGCCACAGGAACGACATCTAAGCCAGCTCATCGGCGGTAGCCAACGCTTCTAGGATGACCTAGCCCATAATCGGCTCAACCGCCTATCCTAGGAACAAGAGGGCCTCACTAGAGATGCGACGGATGGGCTAGACGAAGTCACGAGGAATGACAATGGGTTGGACACATGCGTGAGGTTGTTTCGGTTCGGCCGGCCACGAAGAAGGTGTTCCCAGTGACCTGCTGCACCGTCGGTGGAACCACTGCACAGGCGAGGCAAACGAGTCAAGGAGACGCAATAGCCCTACTTGATTTAGACAAAAGAGCAAGGAGCGTCGCCCTGGCTGAGCCCTTGCCTCGCCAGGCATGATGGACCACCGAGGGGAAAACTCTCCCCATTACTTGACCGTAGGAAGGAAGCTCGTCGGGATGACTCCAATCGGAAGCTAACTACCCTAGCTATTTGGGTGCATGGTGAATTGGAAAGAGATGGACTACACATGGCCAATTTGAGGGGCAACGGTGTTCGGCTTAATGGGGTCGACGGCGACAGCGAAAACTTAAATTGGCGCCCGACATCGTACTACCACCTAGGGCAAGTTAGGCACGAAGCTGTACCCCCACTCATCCTCCAAACATGGGTAATTGCAAGAGGAGACTGGCTCACTGAGTTAGGCCTTGGTGTGGCATGGCCGGCCGGTGACCCTCTAGACGACGTGACGGGAAATGTGGCGTGTGTAGCCGAAGTGTCAATGGGAGCAGTAGCTGTGCAGGCGGTGCATGTGAGCGCGCTTGGGTGAGCGGCGACACCGGTTTGGGGGGGGGTAGCGTGGTGAGCCAAAAGCGTAGGTAGGGGGTGGTAGCAGGAGCCGTGGCCAGCAGCGCACCGAGAGCTGGTAAGGTGACCGTGCCCAGGCGCTGGCATTGCTCAAATGTGGCCCACGCTTTTTAAAGGATCCCAAAAACTCAAACCTGATGATCCAAACGCCAAACCAGTTATTCTATACATAAGAGGGTACATAGGGCTATCAAACTAAGCCAAAACATCTTGCCACTTCTTAACCCAATCGTTCTACAAAAATTGTCGAACATGGCTTCATCGACCCATTTTCAGACTTACGAGAATTGACAAAGCTTCAAACAGTTTCGCGTAGAATTCCATTTTCGAGCTACTTGATACACTAGCTAGCGAACTTCGTCCTCGACCACACGTATTTCATCATCGCCTAAGAAGTTCGTGCTACCAACTTTACTAACGTTCCGCATATGCGTTCCATAACATTTCCGTCCGATAAAAATTCATTTAGAACCCTAAGTGATAATACGCAACATGAAATATAACATTCGTTTCTTGTTTTAAACGAGCGTTTCAAGTTCTGTATATTAATTTATACCCTATATTACACGTGTTTATACACAAGTATGATGCTCATGCAGTGTTTTAGTAAAAACAGTACAGTGTAACACCGAGGGTGTTACAACCAACATCGCCAAATATACTGGAGAGACGAATCTCGGTATATGGCTCAAAGACTTCTGGCTCACCTGCCGAGCCGGGGGAGTGGATGATGATCACGTCATCATTCAGTACCTCCCCATCTGCATGGGGGAACATGTTCGAGAAGGGCTCGAATTCCTCCTGTATGATAGCATCCGCGACTGGGCGGACCTCAAGCGGGTCTTCGTTGGGAACTTCTAGGGGACATATGTTTGCCCTAGAAACTCCTAGGACCTCAAGAGCTGCCAGCAGGAGCCCAGCGAGCCCCTATAGGATTACATCCATAGGTTCTCAAGGTGGTGCAACTCCCTACCTGATGTCGTCAACATGGACATCATCAGCGCATTCCTCTCTAGGATAACCTGTGAGTCCCTGATCCACAAGCTTGGCTGCCTGAAGCCTCGAACCACGCGCGACCTACTCGACGTTGCCACGAACTATGCCATTGGTGAGGAGGCGGTCAGAGTGGTCTTCAATAGAGGTCGGGAAAAGGGCAAGACCAAGTGTGAGGACCAAGACTAGGGCCCCTCCTCACAGAGGAGCAAGAAGAACAAGAAGGATCGACACTGACCGACCAACTCTGCGTTGGTCGCTGCAGCTGATCGTGCGGGCAAGCAACCCCAGTAGGGCCTGCCTGACCACTTCGACAAGCTCATGGATAGCCCCTGCACCAACCACACTTACCCCATCAAACACCTCTACAAGGACTGCGAGCTCCTCAAGCGCTTCCTGCAATAGGCCGGCGAGCTGAAAGAAGGAAAGGGCAAGGAGGCAGCAGCCGAGAAAGGAGGCACACACGGGCAAGGATGGGGATAGCTTCCCCAACCTCAAGGAATGCATCATGATCTTTGGGGCATCCGATGCCATCTACTCCAAGCGCCAGCACAAAGTGCGCTACCAAGAGGCATGCGTCGCCAAAACGGCCGTCCCCTCCTTCCTTCGCTGGTCAGAATCTCTGATCACTTTTGATTGGAGGGACCATCCATCCCACGTAGCCAAACTAGGATGCTACCCACTCATCATTGACCCCATCGTCCGCAAGAAGTGCCTCACCAAGGTGCTGATGGACGAAGGTAGTGGCCTAAACATCCTCTACGTCGATACCCTCGACTGCCATGCGCATCCCTCGGTCGGAACTCTGACTAGTAAGCTCTCCCTTCCACGACATGATCCTAGGAGCGCAGGCGTACCCACTCAGGTAGATCGACCTACCCATCACATTTGGTGATTGGAGGTGCTCACCTTCGAGGTGGTGGACTTCCCGGGGTCTTACCACACCATCTTGGGATAGCTATGCTACGCCAAGTTCATGGCGGTCCCCAACTACACCTACCTGAAGCTGAAGATGTTAGGACCGAATGGCGTCATCACTTTGGGTAGCACCTTCTCGTATGCCTTCACGTGCGACCACGAGCATTACAAGCTCACCACTGCCGTCATCAACTCTTCCAAGCTCCCACGGCTCAGGGAGTTGTCGACCCCAGCAGTCCTGGACTGCAACAATCCAACCTCCTCGACCGCCTGCCGCCCACTCGAGGAAACTAAGGCGGTGGGGATCAACCCTATACAACGACCAAAGTAATCTGACCAAGCACCTACTGACTGAAGGATGACAACGGCGATGTTCTCACCAACAATTGGAACATCGAACAATTACGTCGTTTCTTCCCTTAGAAATTTATTCTTACCATTTTTTCATTCAATGTTCGCTCCTATAGAGCACCCCGGCCCGAATGCTTTTGGCCTGGGTCGCTCAGGGGTTCCACGGAGGTGCGGTACCACCTCTCTTCTTGTTTACTATCATATGGTAAATAATTTTTTTACCCGAACGAAAGGGTAGTCCATTTCTTTAATTATCTTACGTAACTTTGCTTCAACATTCTGACCGATCACACTCTACCTCTACCTACGATTACGAGCAGCTGAGCCTCATGGGCCATGCCTGGGCCCTTAAGGTTGCAACCTATGGGACAAATGGGCAGGTTCAAACAAAGAAGAAAAACAAAGCTATGCTAAGGTAAAAATAAGGAATGGACGGGACAATCTTCCCCGAATGAAGTAAATTCATCACAAAATGAAAATTGATGTATTCATCAATATGAACTGTTCACACAGGGGCTCCCTCATGAACTTAACTTTTACATTTGCTAAACTACTTTTACTCTAAATTCCTATTGTGGCTGCCCGATAGCATCGATTGATGGCGTGATCGGCGATGGTAGGGGCTGCTCACTCTCCGACTAGATGACACTCGGCTCGGTCGGAGGCGGGGCGACATACGCTTCTGACCCAGGCTCCACTCCATCCATAGGCTAGGCAATTTCCTCCTAGTGCGCGCCTTCAGCCATGTTTGCACGGTGGGCATCCATCACCCACTGCATGAAGACTTGCTCGGCCACTAACTGTGCGTGTGGTAGCAAGCTTTCCCTGAGACAATGGATGGCCTCTAGGCTCTAGCTGTCGGTGTACCTACAGTAGATGGTGGCGAAGTCCAGCTCCGGTTTATGCATCACCACTGATGTCAGCACCCCCAACATTCTATAGAACATCCCATCGGTGATGAGTGCCCACACTTCATCTGGGACCTCCGCTAGTCAGACGACGGGCGTGCTAGTGCTCGGCGCTAACCCATAGACCTCCAACATGACAACCTTGGCGATGTTGCGAAGCTGGTCGCACTCCCCCTTGAGAGCATGTCGCTCTTCAAGGGACTTGGCCAGTGCCTTCGCATTTCAGCCAATCGTTGCCCTAGCTGTCTCTAGGTCCTGCTCCAGCGACCCAACCTTTTTGCCTAGCTCTAGAAGAAGGATGACAAGCTTAGAAGCAAGCTAAAGGAAAAAACCAAGACACCAAAAGTAGAAAGGGTATGTACCGAGGCGAGTGTTCTCTAGGATGGAGAGTCCCTCCTCCTGCCGAGTCACCTGCTCGTGCATGTGAGAGTTCAACTCCTTAGTCCTAAGCACTCGGCCCCAGAGCACGAGCACCTCCTGGTCGGCCTCTGACTGGGCCTTCCACTCTGACTCTTGGGCCTTCTGCTTCATCTCTAGGGTCTATAGGGGACTTTGGAGCACCACCTTAGTCTCCGCTAGGGACTTCTGTAGCGTCGCCTCGGTCTCTGCCTAGCGGACCTTCGCCACCTCAAGCCCTCGCTCGGCAGTGGTCGCCCAGCTCCAATGCAAGCAGCTCTACCGCCTGTGCCTTGGTCACCTCCGCCGCCTGGTCTTGGGACTCACGGCGGGTGGACTCTAGCTCACGCTCGAGCTTGATGACCCAGGCATGCTCCTTCTAGAGGAAACGATACTTACAACTCGACATCTTCTCTAGACCCTACAAAACAAGAAGCAAGCATGCTGAGGCAACCTGATGAAAGACCAGGAGTCAAGGATGAACATAGAAAACTCACCTCTATGACATGGGGTAGGTCGACCATGACCGCATGCTGGATGGACTTGACCCGCTCTAGGGCCTCCTCCAGCTTCACCCTGGTTTGGGCGAGATCAAACTCCATCACAAGTCCTCTCCCCCCAAGCACGTCCTAGAGCTGACACTCTTGCTCATCCCTAAGGATAAACCAAACCTTCCTCAGGTCCTCAGGGTAGGGCCTCACCAGGTCGGTAGGCCCTAGCCTGCTAGAAGGCCCAGCTGACGACCAGACCATTGCCAGCTCCTACGATGGCGCCAGCGGCTCCACCCTATCACCCGCCTCGCCATCAGAGGAGACCTCCACTATCTTGATCTCATGGCCCGCTGGCAGACCTTCCGCCTCCCACCTAGCCGCATCTCCCCCCAACACCTCTGGCTCTAACAGGGAGGGTGAGCCATGCGACCCTCCACCAGGCGAGGCAGGGAGCCTGGTCTCCCTCCCCTCTTTTGCCACAGTTGGTGCAGAAGGGGACATAAGGGTCACCTCTGACACGGCCTCTGCTGTCACCATCGGGATCACCACCAACACTGTCGCCGCCGTTGCCACCATACTGACGACCGACCCGAGAGGTGCCGGTCCTAGAAGGGAAGGACCCACCGCCACCACCCTGCTCTCCCCACCACTCATCATGGCACGGTGCAAGGTGGGCCTCCACTCATCCCATACGAATGTTGGGGCGACGCTCAGTCCCGTCAACATCTGGCCGCTGTCGAAAAGAACAAGTCAGTTGCACTCCCAAAAACTCAAACTATGAAATCAAACAGTGCAAGCTAGGACGTAAGTGGCAGGGCTCTAAAGCCCCAACCCACCGGCAATGGGCCCACCAGGCGAGGACTACTCCTAGGCTGTGACCCATGCCCTCTCACTTCGACCGGGGGGTAGTCGACCCGACCGGCTCTTGCTCGGCCCACGCGTCACCATGACCGCTGGCTCGAGGCGCACCAACCGGAGCAGCTGGCGGGGCATCCCCTAGTTGTGGGTTGTGCCCCAACACTGGCCCTAAAGATGCGCGGGTGCAAGCCCACTCCTTCGACCACCTGGCCGATGACACCTCTGAAGGGCACTGGTGACCTGCGTCCACTTCACCTCCCGCTCGCCTGACGGTGTCTAGGCTCACGGTGCGCTTCCTCAGCGCGGGCATGTTCGCTGCGCCTCTTTGCCTCCCGCCTACCAACTGACAGATGTAGCCTCAGGCCCACAGCGCTCCACCGAGGTTTCGATGACCTCTTGGCCCATCTCAGCCTCAGAGGAGATCACAGTCGTCACCCATTTTTATGGGATCCTCCGACTCGAGCTATGACTCAACATCGCTCCTATTTTCCTCGGTCTGCACACACTGAGCAATCTCCATCTTTTCTCATGCTTCCATCGAGCCTTCTCAGGCTCTCTTCTTCTTCCTCTCAACCGTCACCTCCTTCAGGGCAGCCTACTGGGCCACGCCCTCTGGCCCCTGTGGAAGATGCGGCTGAGACTTGTAGACTCCAAGTCCCTACAAAATGGATGACTCGAAGTCGAGATATAGGAGAGCAAAAGGGGAAAAGAACACCTAAGTAAAGAGAGGGGAGCATACTAGATTGGACTGCTTTGCGGCGTTGAGAGCTCCAAGCTTTCCATCAAGGGTCTCTTTAGCCCTTAGCTGCAGCACCCTGATCAAGACAACTTTAGACCTCATCATTCAGCCAGCTCCTTCAATGACGCACGGTCGGGGTCCATCAGACCACTGTACATCCACATCGGCCACATCCTCTTCGCTAGCGGAGCGACCCGACGGTGGAAGAAGGTATGGAACACCTGCACCCATTAAGGCCATGCCACACCAGCTTCTAGAGCTCTACCCCAATAATCTCTAGCTTCTTCTTTACCGGCTAGAGGGGCCCCATGTCTAGCTCTCCTACCTCTCTAGCCTCCTACCAGTAAAAGGCAGGAATGGCACCTCCGTAGGGTTCCTGATGTAGAACCATTCTCCGTGCCACCCCCAATTGGAATCACAGAGGGTGTACGAGGGGTATGAGCCCGACGTGCTCAGTTTCTTCTATAGCACAAAGCCCCCCACCTGGGGCAACCCTGAGCGGCTTCCCCTTTGACAATGCTCACCTAGAGAACATCCGCTAGAAGAAATCCATGTGTGGCTCCATCTCGAGGAAGGCCTCGCACATGGTGACAAATCCGGCGATGTGCAGCACCCTAGTCAGATTGAGGTACTGCAGCTCTAGGCCCCACTCATTGAGGAGCCCATGTAGGAACTAGTGCGCGAGGTATCCTAACCCATGCTCAAGGAAGGCGAGGAATGAGACAACCTCGCCATCCTGAGGTCATAGGAAATCCTACCCCATAGGAACCCTCCAGTGCGCCACCTCCTTCAGTTGTAGCACCCTCTTCTCGACAAAGGTGGCCAGCACCATCTCCCTTACAACGAATGACCTCTAGCTCGACATTGCACTCTAGATTCATGAATGGATCTGTGAGCTTCCTACTATCCCTCGCTCTCCCCTTTTCTCTCCTAGGAACTGTCGCTGGCACTCAAACGCTCTTGGCAAGAAGGAAGAATGAGAAGAGGCAGCATATGAGGAATAGGCGAAGGAATGGAATGAAAGCCCTCTCCCTTCCCCTATTTAAAGAAGAAGTGGAGCTATTGAGGAAAGGCAAAAGGATTGGTGCGAGAAACCATATCCCTTCCCCCATTCATTACGGATGGGATACAATGGGACGTGCCCTGACCGATGGGACGCACCCTATCCTGATAGAACGACGCCTGGTCAGACAGGACTTGGACTGGGTATGGCCCACCACTACCATGCGTGGGGTGTAAGAAATAAGGTGCCACTGCTGTGCAGGCGGCCCTCCGCCTTCCTAGGCGAGACTCAAAAAGGCCCAACTGCAGGGATCTGCCCTAGGAGAGACCAACGGGCTTCCTGTGTCGATCGAATAGCTCAGGCAAACATCGAGAGACAGGTAAGGAGTAGAGGGATGCCCCATGTGGGCCATACTGACTCTGTCACGAACAACGAGCATGGATCCTGGTCGGACATATCCAATAGGAGCTCTTTAAACCCCATCACTCGAGTCATTAAGGTAACATTACCAACCCCCACTATTTCTTTATATGAATATTCATTCATCCATGCACGTATTCATTCATTCCATACATCCGAAGCATCGCATATGCAATTAAATGCATAACAACGCTCTGTGTTGCGTCACGAAGCGGTAGTTGCCTCATTCAACATGAGCAACGATCGACTGGGGTTTCGAAGGCCAGCCCATGAAGGGCTCGAGGCCACTCCACATCAAACAGAGCCAGGGGAGAAAATGCAGATGTGCCCCGAGTGGCCCTCGCCTAGTCCGCTTCAAAGTAGACAGGGTCATCTCAACCTTTCCGTTCAATCCTAACCTCGAAGCCATGCCCATGGAATCTCCATCGAGGGGAGGCTAGCAGGCCACCTTGGGTCGGCCTCTAGAATGACCCAGGCATCTGCCTAGGTTAGGGTTAAGGAGCAGTAGAATGCCACATGAGGGCTATGCCAACCCTGTCATGAATGATGGACCCGAATTTCACTCGAACATGCCCATTAGCGAGCTCACCGAGCGCGTCACTTGAGCCATCGAGGCAAGTGACGTTAGCTCAGCCCCTCTGGTTGTGAAAATCGCAGATGGGGCAATGCACAAAACTAAACCAACCCTTTGAAAGCTCTAGTTTGGTTTTGGTGAATTGATGAAACCCTAAGTGCTAACCTAGTTTATCTAAGTGATTATGAGATAGGTGGCATATTCCAAGTGGTGAAACAAATGAAGATCATGACATGATGATGATCAAGTGCTTGTACTTGAAAAAAAGAAAGAGAAAAATAAAAGGCTCAAGGCAAATGTATAACCGGTAGGAGACATTTTGTTTTGGCGATCAAGACACTTAGCGAGTGTGATCACATTTAGGTTTGATAGCCGTACTATTAAAAGGGGTGAAACTCGTAGTGAAATACAGTTATCAAAGTGCCACTAGATGCTCTAACTCATTGCATATGCATTTAGGATCTAGTAGAGTGGTAACACACTTGAAAATGTTTGTGAAAATATGCTAACACACATGTGCACAAGGTGATACACTTGGTGGTTGGCACATTTGAGTAAGGGTTTGAAGCTCCACCAGCAGAGTGTCCGCCCATAGAGTGCAGACAGTCCGATGGTGCCACCGGCGTCCTATATAAAAAAGATAGGGTTTCACAGAGTGACCAGACACTGGGGTCCTACGTCTAGTCAGTAGCAGTAGTGAGCGCGTGTCTCGGTCTTTTGACCGGATGCTGGCGCAAAGAGTGACTGAACGATCAGGGTCCGCATCCAGTCAATACTGACATACGCTGATGTGGTCGGACGCTGGGTGTGTCCAGTCGGTGGTGACCGGACATGTCTAGTCATGACTGGTACCTTACTAGAAACGACTGGTCGTTGGGGGTCCTGCGTCCGGTCACTTCGAAGCAGTGCGTTCGGTCACAACTTAAATGTACTGATGACCATTGAGATTGAGCGATCAACATTTGAAGCAGGGGACACATGGCACACATCGCACGACCAGCACATCCGGTCGCCCCGTTTTTTAGTAGACTGAGGAGCCAACAACTATATTTCATGGGGGCTTCTATTTAAGCCCCATAGCCAGCTCAAGCTCACCCTCTTGGCCATTTACATTGACATAGCAACCTTGTGAGCTTAGCCAAAGCCCTCCTACTCATCTCCATCATTGATTCATCATCTTTGTGAGATTCAGAGAGAATCCAAGTGCATTGCTTGAGAGATTGCATCTAGTGGCACTTGGTATTCATGTTTCGCTGTGGGATTCACTTGTTACTCTTGGTGGTTGCCGCCACCTAGATGGCTTGGAGCAGTGAGGATCATTGAGCGGAGGTTGGTGATTGTCTCCGGCTCCGATTGTGGTGATTGTGAGGGGTCTTGTGCCTTCCCCGACGGAGCGCCAAAAGGTAACTCTAGTGGATTGCTCATGTTGTTGAGTTACCTCACTTGTGGGTAGGTTCTTGTGGTGTCCCAATTGTGTGGACAAGGTTTGTGCAACACCTCTTAGCCACCGAACCACCAAGTGTTGGTCGACACAACGAGGACTAGCGTGCCAGCAAGCACGTGAACCTCAAGAGAAAAATTGGTTGTCTCTTGCCCTTTGGTATTCTTCTGGTGATTGATTTAGTATTCATCTTGTGATTGGTTCACTCCTCTACACGGCGGTATAATCACCCTACTCAGTCATTTATATTATTGCAAACTAGTTGTAGCAAGCTCTTTAGTGTAGCAAGTGTGAGAGCTCTTAGTGAGTAGTGACATAGAGTATTGTGTGATTAGTGATCATAGCAACTAGAATTGATGGATAGGTGGCTTGCAACCCTTCTAGAGCTAGAGCAAGTTTGCATTTCGCTATTTGTTATACTAATCAAATTGCTCTAGTTGGTTTATAGATTTTTAAACAGGCTATTCATTCCCCTCTAGCCATATTAGGACCTTTCACCCTTACTGAGTCCAACGAGGCTCGGGGGCTTAGAACGCCCAACACCTCGACATGACCTCGGCTACGCCTGGATTTGCGACTCCCACTCACCTAATCCCTAGGCACGCCCGGTGCCTGGATCCTCGACTCCGACTCGCATGATCCTTCGGTGCACCCGGCGTCTAGATCTGTGACCCCGAGTCGCCCGATCCCTCGGCACATCCAAATACCTTGGCACATCCAAAACACCTCGGCACATCCGACACCTAAATCCACGACTCCAACTCGCCGGATCCCTCGTTGCGCCTAGCGCCTGGATCCACGACTTCACCTCACCCGATCCCTTGGCTTGCCTGATGCCTAGATCCGTGACTCCAACTCGCCTGATCCCTCGGCGCACTCGACGCCTGGATCCGATCCCACGGTGCGCCCGACGCCTGGATCCATGACTCGAAGGTGCCCGATCCCTCGGCACGCCCGACACCTAGATCCGCGACTTTGAGTCACCTGATCCCTCGGCTACACACCTAGGTCCACGAGTCTGTCTCGCCCGATCCCTCGGCTGTCCATCACCTACACTCAAAACACCTTGGCTCGTTCGATGCCTGGATCTATGACTCCGACTCACCTGATCCCTCATTGCGCCCAGCGCCTGGATCCACAACTCAGACTCACTCGATCCCTCGGCCGAGCCCGATGCCTAGGTCCGTGAGCCCATCTTGCTCGATCCCTTGGCTGCCTCTTGGCGCA
The DNA here is from genome assembly GCF_019320115.1 of Miscanthus floridulus. Taxonomy (NCBI): domain Eukaryota; kingdom Viridiplantae; phylum Streptophyta; class Magnoliopsida; order Poales; family Poaceae; genus Miscanthus; species Miscanthus floridulus. The sequence goes on from NC_089592.1 coordinate 70,818,615, forward strand.
CCCAATGCCTTGGTTAACAAACTTCGTCCCGCCTAGTCCCTCGGTTGCGACCAAATGCCTGGGACCATGCTCCTAAAAACAATGGGCCAGAAACTAGAAGGAGGAGGCTATGCCCACCAAGGTGCACACGCACACACGCCCGCTCGCAAAAAACCCCCAAGGCGATTCTGCCCGAATCACCCGGGGGCTCGGGGGCTACACCCGCGGGTGCACTCACGTGCACTCGCAGACAAAACAAAAATTCTCCCGCTGGCAACACGGAAAAATCCCCCAGATGATTCTACCCGAATCTCCCGGGGGCTTGGGGGCTACACCCATGGGTGCGCTCGCGTGCACCCGCAGACAAAACAAAAATTCCCCCACTGGCAGCATAGAAAAATCCCCCAGATGATTCTACCTAGAATCGCTCGGGGGCTCACGGGGCTCCTATCGGGTTCATAAACCCAGGGTCCCTCATGGACCTGCTTCCCAGCAAAAGATCGGCCCAACAGACGACGTTGCGAACAAATGTGCAACTCCTAGGCTAGCCCAAAAACCTAACGACATGCTAGAAGGGCGATCCAATCTCCGACCGAAAGGCCTGGCCAAGGAGGAACGGCGCCCGCTTCCTACTCTAGGCCCCCCTCTCCGACCAGAAGGCTTGGCCAAGGAGGAATAGTGTTCATTCATCGACTCCGGCCCACCTCTCTGATCGGAAGGCCTGGCCAACAACGCTTTCGACTCCGATCCGCGTCTTTGACCTAGGATGCACCGAACCTCTGCTTACAACTCTTCTCCAACTAGCGTAGTCGGAGCCAACTGGGACGAACCAACTGGGGACGCTCCGCTCAGTAAGGACTAGGAAATAGGCAGAGCAAGTAAAATAGGACACTCAAGTCAACCACAATACCAAGGATCGTACCCTGTACACCTGCAGTACCAACATGACATATCAGAAGGGTGTCCTGCAACCTTCCATGCATGTCAGAACCCAAGCAGTGTTGTGGGCGCTGACATTTTCCCTATAGTGTCGTGGGCGCCCACAACTTCCATACTATGACAAACACGGTAACCCCCCACATGCCTCTAGGCATCGACGGTGTTGTGGACGCTGTCATTTGCCATACATGGTGAATAAGGTAAAACCTCCCACATGCGTCTGACACAAATAGTGTTATGGGTGCCTACCATCATCTTGTACCCGATGGCATGAGCAACAAGACTTAGAAGCATACGTACTCTCTCTCCCTCTTGTAAAGGCCATCCCCTTCATCTATAAAAGGGGATGCACCCTCTCCCAACCAGAGATCCATCAGTTCACAACTCAGATAGCACACACACACACACGATCCAAACGATCAAGGATCCCAACGAACGACAGACGTTCAAACACTTAGCGCACAACGGAGTTTCCGTCACTCTCGGCCCTTCAGGCCAGAGTCCGACCGGACCTCTTGCACCCCTCGTCTTTCTCCCTTCCGTTTATAACCCCACATTAAACTTCGAGCACCTGAGCTCTAGAATAAAGTCACCGACCGACTCAAATTGGACGTAGGGCACGTTGCCTGAACCAGTATAAACCCTGTGTCATTGAGTGCTAGGCCACATCTAACCACAACGTACTACAAAACTATAAATATTTACGTGTTGGTCACTTTCTGCACCGACAGTTGGTGCCGTCCGTGGGGAAGACGTTGTATGTTCACACTTTTGGTCAACGGATGGCCCACCTTTCTGCCATCTTTGCCATGGCGGGCACAAGCGATACAACTTGCTTCGGCTCACTGGAGTTTCCCACACTCCCACCTGTTGGGATGTGGGTTCCACCCGTCTTCGAGCCATCCTAAGCCTTCCTCTTCGGAAGCCTGGACTTCATCGCCGACTGGCTCGGCGTGCTGCACCTCCGCAAGGAGGCACTTGTTCTGGCACCCAGTCGTAGGAGACACGTCCTCCATCGGCTTCGAGACACCCGACGACTTCAACGGTGAGGCGCCTGCGCTTCGTTCCGAGCATACGCTCTGCTCAAACCCCACTGTGAGTAATGTACGCTTTGTTATTTACTCGCTATTTACTGTCTTTCATCGATTCTCTGGAGGGACCCGTTGTCCCTGCCACGACCGCCATGCAACCGGTTCCTCTACGGCCTCGCGTCCTCCACGGACGCGTACGCCCGAGGGCTTCGAAGGATGTTGGCGTCGCCCCCTTCTCACATCTGAATTTGTGGGGATGGCGAGCTACGCTCCCGCCTCTTTTCACGACCTCCTGGATGATGATGTTGAGAGCTACGGCTCCAGCATCGGCGACGTCGTGACACCTAGTCACCCTCTGTTCTGGGAGTGTGATATGGTGGACGCTGCAGGACAGCCGCCTGTGGTAGTGGAGTCTCTTCAGACCCACACCCCTCCTGGACCCTCGCGCGGTACCCTCGTATGTGCCCTAGGCGCACGGCGAGGAGCTACGACAAAGGCGGTAGAACCAGCCGCCACCTGCGCCAGTGCGCTCGGCGCACCACGATGCACCCCATGCGCGTAACCCGACGAGCGGCAACCAGGGTCGCGCCCGCCAGGTCCAGCGCGGCATCGTCCACGGAAGGAACGATCCCCCATAGTTCGCTCGGGCAAGCCAGAACATCATCGCGGTGGCGATGCTCCTACGTTACCTTCCCGAGCCGGACAACCCCCAGGAACAGGCGATCCACCGAAACCTCCGGGTACTGGTTAAGCCTAAGATTACACTCCACAGCGACGCCTACAAGTAGGATGTGACATCAAAACGATTCCACAGCCACCAGCCCCAGGGATATGGAGCTAGATTTTCACCCAGAGACATGTGCAGGAGAGGCTACAACGACGTCTCCAAGGAGGTTAACGGCGCTCAAGAGCAACACCGTCGATAGCACCGACAAGTCGGTCACAACTTTCGCCTAGACTCCCAAATCCATGAACTGTAGGTCGCCATGGCACGACAGCAATCCCCACTGCTTGAGCCCTTGACGACTCGAGCAGGGCTGTGGGGAACGCCACCACCACAGGTGATGCGCCATGGGATTAATCGTCTGTGATCTTGGATGCACCGACAATCCCCACTGCCTTGTAACACCTGCACGTCCCCACGTGCTGTTACAACCCTAAACCTTTACTTGGTTGAGTCCAAGATTATGGTTTAGCTTAAAGGCGTGTTCTACCGGTGCTTTGGCCAGTCCGGAATGTGGTAACTGATGGAAGCCAAAGACGCACCATCTCAAGTTACCGCCATGTTCGTCTCCACGCTACAGGGGCTTGCTCGACCGAACTAGGGAGCATATATAGCCACATACACTAGTACGTCCGCACCTCATCTCAGTGCAGATATAACAGAACAAACACGTCTACTACTACACGTCCGCACCTCATCTCGGGTGCAGATCTGCAGATATGTGGACTGACAGTGCCTACGAGTTGACAGTTCATGAAGGCCTGCACGTAGGAGTACGCTGTACGTATTGGTGAGATAGCAGCACATGAAGGCATGGTCCGTGGCGACGTGCCCACGTGCCCGCGTACGTACCTGAACAGCCCTAGTACACCCCCACGAAGCAGCAGCCCACACTACTGCATTAATGGTTACCAGAGACGACTGACGAGGCTTTGTGGAGACGGTTCGACCAGTCGTCTTTATCAATTCATCTCTACAAATTATATATTTGTATAGGCAGTTCTCAGACAGTTCTTATAAATTGATTTGTAGAGACGGTTGATATTATCAGCCTGTAATACCAGCCATCCCTATAATATCCGTTTGTAGAGGCGATTTAGTCTAGAACCACCACTATAATGTATTTTCCTATAAAAAAATTAAATTTATAATTCAAATTCGAGCAGAAAACACACACACACATATATATATATATATATATATATATATATATATATATATATATATATATATAATTCAAATCTGACCTGAACATATATAATTTAAATCTGACCACAAGCACAAGAGTATTATATAAACTATCATTACAAGTCCAATATATATATATATATATATATATATATATATATATATATATATATATATATATATATATATATATATAATCCATCATTAAATAGACATAATTCACAAGTCTAATTCGTTGTAGAAGTCCAAACCGTCCTACAAGGTAAGACCAATGCCAAATTCCATACACATTGTTATCAACGGCTTAGAACTAGCCTTTCAGTCTCACGAAGGTGTTGGTACTAAGGATTTCTATCTAAGTCAGAATCTCGGTCATGGTAGGTGCCTTTGACATATACAATCTGATCCAATATAAAGTTCGACGAGCTCTAAGAGTTGGTCATCCTAGTATGTGTCTCTTTTTATTTCTTTCTCTTTTTTCCACTACAAGAGAATAAGTTTTTGTTTAGTATTTTATATCATGTGCGAAGTTTTTATACTACGGGTGAAGAGATTCAAACTTACCCTTAAGGGGTGTCTCCTATAAGCACCGTTGTTACTCATCATAGAACATACATAGTAGCCATAATGTACAGTCCTAGACTTCTGCTTGGGGCACTATGTGTTTTGCATATGAAAATATTAAGTAATGCTTTTGATAGCCATGTAATGGAGTACTAAAGTAAGTTACACTTACCGCACATAGTGTTTTTATAGCCAGTCTTTCCTTCCTTACTGGATCATGCCTTCTGTGATGTTTATTGACATAGAACCCGAATGACCTATTCGAATTATTTTAGCAAATGCAACTTTTTAATATCCAAAAGTGAACGTTACAAGTATGTATACAAACATATAAGCTAATGAGGATTGTCGATATGTATACGTCTTGAGAATCGATATGACGTCTTTGTATGTCACCGGGTCCCTATCTATTGAATCAAAGACCCTTGCCATGCTCCTTCCGACCTCGACGCCTATACAAATCCAGTGGTTGCTGCATGAATTTAATCATAGAACTAGATAAGCTCTTTTTCATCGAATAAAATATATCGAACAAAGCTTTAAGTATAGAGTAGAACTTACTCGAAGTTGTATAATAGCCATATAGTAGAGTGCTGTTTGAGATTTTTAAAAACTAGTGCTATGTATGCCGAAACCTTAAGGGACTCTTGCTTTTTCGCACGGATGTCCTCTTTCTCCCGAAGGGTCTTTCCAGCAGCCAGCTCTTTGGCATCCAGTTTCCACTGTCTAGGGTAATTAAAATTTGTTTGTGCTATAGTTTGAGGGTCTATATACCTGGCTTTCACACTTGGCATTTGTTTTACAATATGCACTTGCATTCTATAAATCACGACGTGGGTTAGTTACAACAAAATCCAAAGATTATATTCATATCATATCGGGAGGGCAAGGACTTATAGGCACCAGCATGCGAATTAGATTCATTTCCATTGCTCCGAGGTGAAAGCATGTCTGCATGTCATTGAAGTCAAAGATAATTTTCCCGGTTGAACTTCCAAATGTGCCTATGGGGAAGCATGCTTTTACGAGGTCTATGCTCGTTAGAAGAACACGCAAGTACCAATCATGGAACCTTCTCATTCCTAAGTGGTAGGCGTTGGATGTCCTGGTTTGGTAGGATGAGCTTGCCTCTTTCATATGTTTTCGAGCAATTCTTTGACCATTTGATGGCACCAACATTTGGATACTTCTTTGTTGTTTGGTGGACTTCGCTAGTGACGGCCTCCTCAAAAGCACGTGTTGGGACTTTTTTAACTTGGTTCTCAGGTTTGAACTGGTCATGGGCATACCACTTATGCACCGACGAGACGTCTTTCATCAGAACATAAATTGGCCTTATGGTGATTGGATGCTTCTTTCAAAGTTCCTATTTAGGAATGTCTATGAATAGCGGCATATCATCGTAGTTATTGTAAGCTTCAACATCGTCCACGCCATCAACTTCGATAATGTGCTATTTCCTAGAGGCAACCACGTGCTTTGTCTTCTTCTTCGGGGGCAGATTATGTCGGGTTCATAAACCCGAGGTCCCTTATGGACCTGCTTCCTATCAAAACCTCGGCCTAACAGACGACATTGCGAACAAACGCACAACTCCTAGGCTGGCCCAAAAACCTAACGATAGGCCAGAAGGGCGATCTAATCTCTGATTAAAAGGCCTGGCCAAGGAGGAACGGCGCCCGCTTCCTACTCTGGCCCGCCTCTCCAATCAGAAGGCTACGCTTCCGATTACAGCCCGCCTCTTCGACCGGAAGGCCTGGCTGAGGAGGAACAACATTCGTTCACCAACTCCGACCCACCTCTCTAACCGGAAGGCCTGGCCAACAACGCTTTTGACTCCAACCCGCGTCTCCAACCGGGGATGCACCGAACCTCTGCTTATAGCTCTTCTCCGACTAGCGCAATCGGAGCCGACTAGGACCAACCGACCGAGGACGCCTGCTCAGTAAGGACTAGGAAATAGGCAGAGCAAGTAAAACATGGCAATCAAGTCAACCGTAATACCGAGGATCATACCCTGTACACCTAAAGTACCAACATGACATATCAGAAGAGTGCCCTACAACCTTCTAGGCATGTTAGAACCCAAGCAGTGTTGTGGGCGTCGACATTTGCCCTACAGTGTCATGGGCGTCCACAACTCCCATACCATGACAAACACGGTAAGAAAACCCCTGCATGCCTCTAGGCATAGACAGTGTTGTGGGCGCCATCATTTTCCATACATGGTGAATACGGTAAAACCTCCCACATGTGTCTGACACAAACAATGTTATGGGCACCTACCATCATCTTATACCCGACGACATGGGCAACAAGACTTAGAAGCATACGTACTCTCACTCTCTCTCTCTCCCTCTTGTAAAGGCCATCCCCTTCATCTATAAAAGGGGATGTGCCCTCTCCCAACCAGAGATCCATTAGTTCATAACTCAGACAACACACACGACCTGAACAACCAAGGATCCCAACGAATGATAGACATTCAAACACTTAGCGCACAGCGGAGCTCTCGTCACTCTTGGTCTATCAGGCCAGAGTCTGACTGGACCTCTTGTATCCCTCATCTTTCTCCCTTCCGTTTGTAACCCCACATCAAACTTTGAGCACTTGGGCTCAGGAATAAAGTCACCGATCGACTCAAACTAGATGTAGGGCATGTTGCCTAAACCAGTATAAACCCTGTGTCATTCAGTGCTAGGCCACATCCAATCACAACGTATGGTAAAGCTACAAATATTTACGTGTTGGTCACTTTCTGCACCGACAGGTTACTTTGTGGGTCAGGCATATAGAAAACTTGTGTGACACGTGAAGCGAGCACCCAAGAGTCATCTTGGTAACCTAGATTCTCAAAGTCCTGGACTCTCAATCCGATCTCGTTCAGTTGGTGTTGTTTGATCCAGCGGCATCGAAACAGGGCCACTGTTATATCCCTTCCATAATCAAGTTCCCATATCTCTTCAATGATGTCAAAGTATTGGATTTTTTGTCCCACTCCATCGAGAGCTTCTATTCGAACACCGCTGTTTTGGTTTATATATTTACTATCCTTTGCGTGGGTATAGTACATGTACCCATTGATGTCATAATCTTTTCAAGATGTCACTTGTCTCGATGGCCCCTTTGCCAACCTACTGATGGTAATAGAGTCTATGGTTTCTCCAGGCGGTATGTTTTAGTCCTTCAACCATGTAGTTAGTCGTTACTTGTGCTGTTTCATGACCAATCATCTAAACGACCATTTCTCTCTGGCATAATGATAGCCAAGTGTTCATCAATGTACGGTTGCATCAATTGTGTACTCTATAAGACATTGTAATGCGCTCGTCTTACTTCTTTGTAATCATGGTCGATGAACACTTTTCTACCACTAGTGCCCTTCCTAGCTAGCCTACCCTTGTGACGAGAATCGGGTTTACCAATCCCTTTCTATAATTTTAGGGACTCTTGACAGCACTCGACAACTTCTTCAGTACTGTAACCCTCTATCACGGAGCCCTCTAGGTATGCTCGATTATGCACGTATCGGCTTAGAACCGACATAAATCGCTCGTAGGACCACATTTCATGCAAGTAGCAAGGGCCTAGCGTCTGTATCTGATGAGCCTTGTGAATCATAAGATGTGGCATTATATCAAAAAAAAGCAGGAGGTAAACACATCTCTAGTTGGTTTTATGTCTCTAGCACAAATTCATGTTGGTCACTTAGCTCTTTCTTGCCAATCATCTTCTGTGAGATCATCGAAAAGAAGTAGAACATGCGGGTGATAGCCATTTTCAAGAACTCTAGCTTTATAGCCCTGATTGTAAGAGGTAGAAACATTGTCAGCATCATATGACAATCGTGAGCCTTTGCAGTGTGTTATTGACAAGTCCTTCATCGACACTAACTTCTTCACATTCACTGAAAACCCAGTCGGGACTTTGACCCCCCTCAAGAAAGTGCATATAGCTCTCTTCTCTTCTGGTGTTAGGTTGAAGCATGCCGCGGGCAGAGTATATTTTCCATTAGCCTCAGGTACCGGGTGAAGCTATGGCATCACGTTTAGCTGCACCATGTCTTTCCATGATTTCAGACCATCCTTTGACTTGCCTATGTCCATCAAGGTAGCAATGGGACTCTCAAAGACATTCTTTTGCACGTGCATAGCATCAATGGCATGGGGGACCTCCAAGTCTGGCCAATAAGGTAGATACTGAAAGAAGATCGATTGTTTCTTAAAAGGTACACCTTTGATAGGAGATGTGCTTCATCTCTATTCGTCCCATCCGGATTCTTCTTTTCATAGACGACGCATATGTTTTTCACCATTCTGTACACGTATTCTCTGTTATGACGTCTCTCCAGAGGGGGTTCAATGTTCGAGGTGTTGTCATAAAATCTAAAGAACAATTTATTATGGTACTTGTGACCTGTCTTTAAGAAACACTGGTTCTATAGGTAAACTATCTTCTTGGATGCATCTAGGAACACCCATGTAGTACCATCCAAGCAAACTAAGCATCCCGTCTTCCCTTTGATCTATCTAGACAAAGCAAACATCGTGGGGTAATCATTGGTAGTAACAAATATTATTACTGTACATATAAAGTCCTCCTTTTGGAACGCATCGTACATCGGCTCCCTATGTCTCCATAGCCTCTCTATTTCTTGCATCAAAGGCTCGAGGAACATGTCTATATCAATGCCTGGTTGTTTAGGGCCAGAAATAAGAATAGTGAGGAGAAGGTACTTTCTCTTCTGACACAACCACGTTGGGATGTTGTATATGGTCAAGATCATTGGCCAAGTGCTGTGGTCGCTCATTCTCATATTGAATGGATTCATTCCATTTGTGCTCAAGCCAAACCATACATTTCTTGGGTCATCGCTGAATTCTTTGTGCTTCTCATCGATCCTTTGCCACTGACTACAATCAGCTGGGTGTGCAATCTTATCATCATCCACATTGTGCTCATCATCCACCATATCATGAGTGCGGCTTCTTTAGAGTTTAGGAAGATACATCTCAAGCGGTCGGTCACTGGCAGGTACCACATTACCACCTTTTTTTACCCTTCTTATTCCTCTTTTTTTCCATAGAGGCTTCGTCCCCACCGTAAAGGTTACCGACTGGCCCTATACCGGGGACATTTATCTAGTGACTTGAACGTTTCACCACAAAAATGGATACAGTGGTTGGGGCATGCATGGATGTTTTCAACCCCCATTGTCAATGGACTTATGACCTTCTTTGCTTGGTATGTGTTGGTGGGAACTGAGTTTGGTTGTGGCAGCAGCCATAATAGGAGACACAATAGATCATTGAAACTACAGTCTGACCAGCCGTACTTAGCCTTCAGGATGAGTAGCTCAAGCACAAAACATAGCAATGTCCAATGTGTTGGACAACCCTTTTCAACACCATACACAGTCTCCTTCGATGCTTTTGTCACCCTTTCCAAATTTTTAGACCTTTCGGGCTCTTTAGTAAAATCTCTAGTCCAAGGACCCGAATCATTTTTTCTAAATCATCAAAATCATCTTCATCACCAACACATGCTCCCCCATCATTATTGGCGCCATCTTCGTCGTTACCATTCCTACCACCAGTATCACCACCTTGTTCATTACCAAACTCAGGATCCATTTGTACATCAAGCTCTTCTGAGTATTGGGACATGTATTCTAGGGTTTCAACGTCGTCTTCTTCATCATCGTCGTCATTATCAACAACCGTTGTTTCACCATAATGAATCCACGTTATGTAGTCCTTAACAAATCCTTCCATAATCAAATATTCTCTGATGATACTCACATCTGTCCATGTCATAAGGTTCTTGCAATCTTTACAGGGACAAATAATTATATCCTTATTCTCTATCAACGTCGCTGCATGCTTCTCTATGAGTTCAATAAATTTGTCTACCTCTTCACAAAAATCTACCTTGAACCTTAATGAACCATACATCCAAGACTTCCTGTACTCCATCTTTTAAAACACAACAATCAAATTAAAATACATTAAAGGACTACTAATTCAGATGTATATGTAAAGGAATCAAATTAATAATTAATTACTTGATAATAATTCTATATACTTCAGATATATATAAATATAAATATAAAATAAAATTACATAAAGCATATCAAACACACACCATGGTAGAGGATAATTAATTAATAGCCCATTTATCAATAAATAATTAAAAATATATATTTATTAATTAAAATAAATAATTTCAAAGACAACAATTTGCAACAATTAATATTTTATCCACTACCTTTCGTGCAAACCCTATTCCAATTTCATGAAACATAAATTTACAAAATTTAAATAAAAAAACAAACCCTAGATCTAGATCTAAATCTACATGTACATGAAACATACATGAAACTAGGATGTAATCTCAACTAAAATCAAGCAAGATCGACTAATAAATGGTGTAATCTTATTTATCTAACTAATTTACACTAATATCTTCAAAACTAGAGTTTAATTTACTTCGTACAAAGCTCAAGCACGAAGAGAGAGAAAAATAAAACTCTAATTATGATCACTAACCAACCATTAAAACTTTAAATAAAGGCTTGGAATAACATTTTTTACCTTGTACAACCTCTCCACCAAAGTATTTGAGATCAACCCCCCCTTAGTAGAGCAATTTTTGGGAGGAGTCCAAGGCCTCCCAACCTTTTTTTTGCTCGGGTTGGAGAGAGTGGTCCGAGGTGAAAGAAGATAGTTGCTATATATACAGAAGACATTTGTAGGGGCGGCTGGTGATTCAGCCGCCCCTACAAATGAACACAGCAAGGGCTGTGGGTAATAGCCGTCTCTACATACCAGCCGCCCTTACAAATCGACGGATTTATAGAGGCGGCTCGTATTACCGGCCATCATTACTATGCCATTTATAAGAGCGACTACTGTGCTAAAGCCCCAGTACGCCACTATAGAGACTGCTCTAGCACCAGCCGCCCCTTAAAAAAAAACCACTGCTACGAACTATTTTTCGCGGGCGTACGTAGGCGTTTGTACGCGAGGCAGCCAGGCCGGCGAGAAAGCCTCATACTGTCGTACAGCGCGGGCCTCGGCCGGCTTCATTCGTTACGGGGACGACCACCGCGCGTCGGCGACTGCATGCGCGGGGTGCAGTGCAGCTGATGCAGTGGCAGGCGCGGTGGCCCGGAAGGTCCTGTGCTCGTCGCGCGCAAAGCCGGCGACGGCGAGATGGAGTGGAGATGCCACAGGACATAGCGGGGGCGGCGTGCCGGGAGAGATTCACTGGTGCTCCCTATTCTGATAGTGATACAGTAACTGATAATCATGCTGTCTACGAAATTCGTAAACGACCAAAAGTAGCAGTACGACGGATCCCGTTTTACGCTGCATTACTGCTGTGATGGCTGTTTTGAGATGACGGTCAAGATCTGCAGAGAGTAATCATCGGAGCCGTAAATGACCGGCCTCTCCACCAACTACCGCCAGGACGCACGCACGTAATAAACGGCGTCTGGCGCACTTCTGCCTCCGTGCGTGCGAGCACGTACGATTTACGCACCCGGCCGGCCTCTGTAGCTTATTATCCACGACCAAGGTCTGGTTTAGTTGGCGTTTTTTTTTAAGAAATGGTACTGTAGCACTTTTGTTGTTATTTAGCAATTAGTGTCCAATCATAGTCTAATTAGGCTTAAAAGATTCGTCTCGTGAATTTCGTCTAAACTGTGTAATTAGTTTTATTTTTTTATTTATATTTAATACTTCATGTATGCGTCCAAAGATTCGATGCGACGGAGAATCTTGAAAAATTTTGTAAAATTTTGGGAACTAAACAGGCACCAAGCAATCAATCAGAATACAGTTGCAAAATACGGAGTACGTACATACGGCTACTATCACTGCTACAATAAGTCTTTATAGGGGCGGCTGGCGATGGTTTGCAGAAATGGCTTGCTAGCTGTCTCTACCATACCATCTCTATAAATCATATATTTATAGGGACGGTTCCCAGACCACCTCTATAAATCAATTTGTAGAGACGACTGGTATTATCAGCCACCCTTACAAATCGATTTGTAGGGGCGGCCGTAGTACCAGCTGCCCCTATAATACCTGTTTATAGGGACGGTTTAGTCTAGAACCGCCCCTATATTATATTTTTCTGCCAAAAAAATTAAATTTATAATTTAAATTCGACAAGAACATATATTTTTTATGCACAACTCCATCATGACTTATCTTCTTCTATGATTGTACTGAAACTCAATGACAATACACATTTATTTATACCTGATTATAACAAATATTCCATGACTTTTAGGTGGACAGTTTAGTCCAGATAAATGAAACAACAAATTTCATCTATTAAACTTTCCGGTAATCGTAATAACATTTTATGGTGACTATGATTTTTACATGAAAGACTATCGATGTTTTATCACCGATAGCCTGCCACGGGAGTACCCGGGACAGTTGTTCGGGCTTCGACGAATAGTGAAACCCGACGGTCACGCAAAGAGACTAACGATTTATACTAGTTCGGGCCCTCGACTTGGTCGAGTAATAACCTTACATCCAGTTTGGCGTTAGCCTGTTTGCGTCGTGTTGCTTTGAGTATTGGGTGTGTACCGTCGTTTACAAGGGATATCCTCACCAGCCCTTTATAGTCCAGGTGCTGAGAGGAGTTGTTTGTGTTCTACTCGGATACAAGGTCAGAGTCCTAAGCTATGCTTCGGACGCCTTTTCTTGTATAGTCCGAATTAGAGTTTTGGTCTTGCACGTTGCTTTGCTCCGTGTTCTTCTTAGCGATTGGGCTGTGGGCCTTGTTACCAAGGCCCACTTCCCTATAGTATGGTCTATGGGGGGCCCGTAGGGTTCCCCATCGACAAAGACCACATAATAACAAAATCAATGGCGCTCAGATCTAGCAAGCGGACATCACAAAATCAGAAACTTCTAATAATCCTTCCACTTGTAGAGTTGCAGTCACACATTAGTTCAATGTAGCACTAAAGCAGACTGAAAACGGAATTCATAATCTGCAGGAACTAAAGCGAACGAGTGGTACGCACTGTCTGCTGACTGCTACTGGCAGTGGCCATGACGGTGGCCTGCACCTGCTTGCTTGTGGCAACGAAGATGACGCGCCGTCAGCAGATCCTCCGTCTTCTGTGTTTGCGATTTAGGTCCTCCGACCGACCGAGAACACAGCCCAGCCGTGTGAATAGACAATGATAAGAAAGAAATGAAACCTACTCCATAAGCGTCACAGTATCTCCTTCCTGATATAGATATGTGAATGATTTCTCATGATAAAAAACTCCTGAGTGTGTTCAGAAATAGCATTTAATAATTAGACTAGCATTCTATGCATGATTGTTTAGTTTTGAAACTTGAAAAAATGAAGCAAACATGTTATCAAATATTTAAACTGACACCTAACTGAATATTGGTGGCAGACAGTGTTTATTATCCCCTTACCCAATGCCAATGATGGCCAGGCCAATACAAGGCTATCAGCTCAGGCTATGTAGGAAAGTTGGCTAAGCAGGAAGGCTCAAATGTAGCCAGGATTCAGGTGGAAGTGGAACCAGATAGTTTTAGAGGACCTCTCATAAAACTCGGTTACATATAGGTACTGTACCCTTTTGTATTTTCTCCAATACTATTAATATAGTGTACTTATGTGCAAAAATAATACAATCATGTCCATCAAATTAATTACAGCATTTATGCAATAGAAAATTCTGGAGAGGCTGTTGAGATATTGGTCCTAAGACTACCAACTGCTTGATCAATATATACCATGTTCTACATCATAATTATAGTTATAAATTCAATTTAGTTTGCTCAATCATGTTCCATAGGTTATGAGACTGCCTAAAATTGGCTTTGCACATGATTGCTATGTAAGACACTAGAACAATAAATTGTAATCAGAAAAAAGGACTGCCCAGGTAGGGGGATGGTTACATGCATGGAGGCAGTTAGGCTACAACATAAAGGCTTGTATGGCTACATCTTAGCTGTTAAAGTCATGCTTTATACTGTTATGTATGAAAAAGAAAACAAATCATACTCTCAAGGGCCTCATCAGTACAAAATCTTTCTATTTATTTTGTTTCCAGTGTCATCATCCCTCAGTTCGACCTGCAATAGTCAAAGTGTTCAAAATAAAATAGAATAAATATTGACTCCTTGAAATCATGAGAGTGAAGTATGTGGCGCCTATTGCTGCAGGAAATAAACTATGGAACAAATAAAATGAATGACCTGTATTGTGGCTCCTCCTCTTCCTTGATGCGAATGTTGTGCTTTTATTACCTGAATAGAAGTCAAGAATAGAAGTCAAGCAAGGCAGGAAAGCATCCAGTGCTTGTTCTTGTAATGAACACAGGTAACTCCATCAAAATAGTAACTACCAATGGATGCATAATACAAGAAGAAATTCTATACCTGATAAATGCGACCTTGAATTTTAAGGTTGGTCAAAGGGACGAGTAAGTAACAGTCAATGATACTTCAAAGAAAAAGTAAAACACAAGAGATGTAACCTCACACCTCTTCTTTGTATTACATTTCCAAGTTTCACCTACAATATATGAAGACAGACCTAGAGTTAATGGGCGCATAATGCTTCAGAAAAGACAATGGACATATGTTAGTAATTACATAAAGCCCTTGGGTAAGGCTGTAAGCCATCCTACTAACAACTAGCTCTAGCTGTAGTGATTCACATACTTCAGAAGGACAGCCCTTTATTGCGTCATGTATTACACAATTTGCACATTTCAACTCACGGCGTGAGCTCGATAGATGTATGATGATGACTACTGTTATAAACTCCCAAGCCCCAGCTATACCTTGCATAACGTTCCATATAACATCTTTCTGAAACCTGAACTGAATAAATTCTCCCGAAAACAAAAGAACAACTAACCAATCCTGGCGCATACAAATGATGAGCAAGTCACCTTTACCATTTCTGTGGCGAAGTAAATAGAACAAGTGTAACTAAAACAGCTCACCGAACCAAGCCATTAAAACCCTAGCTAAACCCGAGACATTAAAATTAGAGGAAGTCGAGAGTCGCAAGGGAATCCGTACATACATTAGAGCCGAGCATCTTGGCGCTGCGGCGCTGTGTGGCAGCCCATGGAGCAGCGACAAGCTAGCCCGAGGCGGCGGGCGGGGCCCACCGCGCGGCGGCGCCCGCGAGTGTGGCCACCGCATGGGCCCGGCCGCGGTGCGTGGTGTAGAAGAGAGGGAGGCGGCGAGAAGCCTCCAGAACCTTCCGCCGGAGGATCTGCATCGCAAAGTCGATGTTGCTCCCCTTTGCGCTTGCGCTTGCGCCTTCGTGGAGAGGAGAGAAGAGATAGGACCGTGCAGCGAATCCTGTGCAGATCCGACGGGAGGACAACAGATCCGGTCATGGAGGCACCGGATCCGACAGATCCACTGGGGGCCTCCACCAGCAAGGAAGACTGAGCCAACAAGCCTAGATCGATGTCCATCCCCGCGCCGACGAGGGCAGAGGAGGGGGAGCAAGAGAGGGAGCAAAGCACCTTAACCTGTGCAGCGACCGGGCAGCTCGCGTGCGTCTCGCGGCACAGTGGCGGCGGTCGGCCGACGCGGCCCACGCCCAGCCAGGCTGTTGGCGGCCAGCGGGCCTGCTTGTAGCGCCGCGCTAACACCGCGCCCCCTTGCCACCTCCGCATGGGGGCCCGCAGGCCATGACGCTGGGGCCGCCGCTCCGCCACGCAGGACCACCGCGCCGTCGGGCCTGGCCGGACCACTGCTCCTGGGCCCTCCTATGCCGCTAAGAGAAGAGGGAGGGAGGAGAGCGGAGACAAGAGAGATAGGGTGCCGTCGCCGAGAGAGGAGGGAGAGGGAGAGGCGAATGTGGATGCGCGAGAGAGAGTTAGGGTTGGAACCTTTTCTTTCTCGGGTTAGAGAGAGTGGCCCGATGTGGAAGAAGATGGCTGCTGTATATACAACGGATATTTTTAAGGGCGGTTGGTGATTCAGCCGCCCCTACAAATGGACACAGCAGGCCTACAAATTGACTCATTTTTAGGGGCGGCTCGTATTACTAGCCGCCCCTACTGTGCCATTTGTAGGGGCGCGTGCTGTGCTGGAGCCCGAGTATGTCACTGTAGGGGTGGCTTCAATGTCAGCTGCTCCTAAAAAAAGTCCTATTACTATAAACTGTTTTTCACGTAGTGTATGTACTATATCAGGCACCTAGAGTGATAATTAGGTTAATGCAGGGGTGTTTGGTTTTTTAGTCGCTTCTAAAATTAATGTCACGTCGAATGTTTAGATGAGCATTAAATATAGATTAATTACAAAACCAATTACATAGATGGAGGTTAATTTACGAGACGATTTTTAAGCCTAATTAATCTGTCATTAGTACATGTTTACGTCAACACCACGTTGTCAAATCAGACTAATTAGGCTTAAACGATTTGTCTCGCAAATTAATCGTAAGTTATGAATTAATCTATATTTAGTACTCCATGTATGTATCCAAATATTCAATGTGACGAAAATTTTAGGAGCACATAAAGAACCAAACAGTGCCATAGCTTGACGCTGTTTCACGTGCCCCTTGCGAAGCCAAAGCTCCACGAGAGAGTTAACACGGCTGGCAGGTCGTGCATGCAGCCGTGCGTTAACTCCGGCGACAACGAACATAAACCTGTCGATTCGTATCGCCGTCCTCGATCGCATGCAGAATCTGTGCTCGCTTCGTACGGATGATGTACAATGCTTGGCTTCTGTTCCCTTCGTCAAATCAACGCTACAAAAATTGGCCCCGCATATCGTACGGTGGCTTTGGTAGCCGGCCCCTTGTATAGAACGTACGTACGTGCATCGGAATTAATGTAGGAACAATGTCCTCATGCAAGGGTGGCGGCGAGCATGGAGATGAACCCGTGGTCGTCACGGCTGCCAGCGCCGGTACGCCGCCTTAATCTCGTCGTCGTCCGGCCCTACTCGCCCCGGCCACTACCCTAAGCACACACGACCCTCCGTCCGCTTCGCTGAAAAAAATAAACCGAAATACTGTTTCAGCTAATTTGTTATGAGAGAAAAACACTGTCCCGCTTAAAAAAAATAAGCTGAAAAAGACGGATTATAACAGAAGCGAACATGGCCTACGTCAGAATAACACTTCACTACCGGTTCAAAACACCCCATCACTGCTAGATTTTGAATCGGCACAACCATACCAGCAGTGATGAGGGTCAGCTATCACTGTCGGTTCCTACCAACCGACAGTGTTCTTCAACTTCACTGTCGATTCTTTACACAACGAGTTTAGTTCTACCATTACTATCAGTTTATGAGACCACCCGACAGAGTTCAGTTCCACCAACACTATCGGTTTGTGTTTTAACCAGCAGTGTTGTCATAACCAACATTGTCGGTTTGTGATAAGAACCGGTAGTGATGGCTAAGCTAACGCTGCCGGTTTGTGGCTCAAGCCGGCACGACAACACTTTCGGTTTGTTGCTAACCGACAGTGATGGTTACGACAACACTGTCGGTTTGTTGCTAACCGACAGCGATGGCCCGTTCGTATTTTAATGTTTTATAATTTATTTTAATTTATATTTTTTCGTGGAATCGGGTTTCGCTTTATATACGCTACGTAGACGACAGGTCCATCAATATTTAACATTACAATTTTTATGGTTACAGTTCAAATGTTCTTATCAAGATCTCGATCCCTCAAAATAAATAAGAAATTATTCGATAAGATGAATCATGCTTCTCGAACTTCTTACAATGATCAAGTGAGCCGCTCTGGGCCATACTGAAACGACTTGATTTCCGCGAAGGGAAATTCACAGAGTTGAAGTGTAATAAGACCGTTGTAGATCATATTACCTAAATTTCCAGTCGAATACCACATCCATACAATGATAATATCATAGTACAAATAGTGCGGAATTACATAATTTATTACATCGCCGCATTGGCGGAATTAAAAGTAGCATTCATTCAGAACAGCTTGAAGATGAGATCGTCAAACTCGAGCGTAGGCACTGACCCCTCAACCGTCAAACTCCTCGGAGCTATACTCCTCAGCAGAACCTGTGTGCCAAAATTTATCAGTACGATTTGTACTGGCCACTCCCACCCTATGAGCATTGCTTTGTGAAAATTGGATGCAAGTTAGATATAATCAAAAGGAACCTATATGGCTAGGGTTTCCTATGTATTTAGCATATCAAGTATATAATAGTATAGTCAAGTTTTAACACCTTTCCCACACGCATTCCACCCATTCCCTTTTCCGAGCCAGGTTTCGATCCTGGGATCGATATACCACCATCTCCATCAACACCATACCATTGCTCAGTCGACAGACCAACTCCCTCTCGGCACCGCCTCAAGGCCCGTAGCCCCTAGCTACGACCGACACTCTCTTACGGGGGAAGAAGAGGACTCATCTCATTATCTAGTTTAAGCGAAACCCAGGAAAGGTCCATAGCCGACAAGTGGGCACATGTATCGATCGATCAACCATACACTTTGCAGAGGTTTTACATAACCACAAGATCCGCCTTCCTCACTGACCGTCATCAACTGGGCTGATTCCGGCCGCTTGCTAGCCTAGGATAATGCCACCCTACTATTCAGCCCTGGTACACCCCAAGTCTAGTCTGGGGTGGCTAAAACTGTGAGTCATAAGCCAGGTCCACAAGGTCTCCATGAAGCCTTGGAAGGGTGTGGGGGAATCCCCGCGCCCCGTACCTCCTTACATTGTTCGCTATCAACCTAGCAGTAGTGGCAATATCCTACCAAGTAGTCCGGCCGTTCCGTACCATATAGGGCGAGTGGTACGTAAGGCTTCCCAGTGAATCTGAGTACTAGTAAGTCCTTAGGGATGACCAAGCCAGAATATCTTATCAGGGTTTCCATTTACCGTGCCACCACAGGACCTCCACTCCGGGCTCCTCCCATCATAGGTTCACACCCGGGACCACCTCATATACCCTTTACCCACCACAGGTATCCATTTCCAGGGGTGCCCAGGTAGCACCACATGGCAAGACTTGCCCTAGGCTCGTCGTATACTCTAACTTGGTCAACACAACCCTCACCCTCCACACACCCAAGTCACACACGTAGCACTCTCCCCATAGTCCAGATAACACCAGTTTTCCACCACGCATGTAGTATAAGCATAGTAGAAGTATAAGTAATAAAATATATAGCAGTAAGCGTGTGTCTAGCCTAATAGCAGGGTATGCAGGGGTAAGGTTGCGTCAAGGTAAAGGCCTTCAAGTAAGCATACTACCATGCAAGTCCTATCATAATCTAATCATGGCAGTAAAGTAAAGTAATAGCAGCTCTATATTAGCCATGCGTAATAGGTGCTACGAGATTGGGTGGGATGTGGCACCTTCAGTGTAGTCGTCTCCGTTCTCCTCACGGTACTCATGATCCTCGTCCGTCTGGTTCTCCTCCGAGTCTGCAACGATCGTATTATAGTCGCGTTAGCGACGTCTATAGAATAGCACAAAGAAGTAATGAAAATTCAAAAGAGCCAAATGCACTCGAACATGGGTTCATTGCGTAAAGCTCAATTTTAGATGAATTTTGGTCCTGGTTTTGTATTTTTCTGAGGTCGTATGAATTAGTTATGAATTTCTGAAGTTTAATTCATTTCTGAAAATGGAAAAGGCCGAATTAATTCTAGGCTGACACGTGTCACGCTGTGACCAGTCCACGTGGTATGCTGATGCTAGCATGACGTCAGCATGACGTCATCATCTCGGTTCCGAGCTGACAGGTGGGGTCTAGCTGACATCAGCATGACGTCAGCGACATCAGCATGACCGACAGGTGGGTCCAGGGACTCTTGGGTCACTGGCTTGTGGGTTCGGTCAAAGTCAACGATAGTCAACGGATGAGTCAATGATCAACGGTCAATGGTCCCTGACGTGTGGGTCCCATGTGACGTCAGCATCTGACATGTGGGTCCAGAGTGTCTGTGCCACTAACATGTGGGGCCAGGTCAACGGTCAACGGTCGGGGGTCACTGACATGTGGGGCCAGGGCTACTGACGTCAGCAGCTGATGTCATCATGACGTCAGCATGACGTCACCCTGGCTGTGTTGGCTTATAACGTGTGGGTCCCGTGTGACGTCAGCATGACGTCAGCATCTGACATGTGGGTCCAGAGTGTCTGTGCCACTAACATGTGGGGCCAGGTCAACGGTCAATGTTGACTAGTCAATGATCAATGCGGGCCAGGTCCAAACTGGGCCGGTTGGGCCTGGATACGGGCTGGGCTTTGGCCCACCACGTGGCATGCTGTGGCGCTGCCACATCACGTCCTTGGGCCTCTACTGGGCTCTATCCACCGCTCGGCCCACACCGTGTGGCTCACGGTGGACCAGCTTTCATGGTCCATGGACCGTAGGCTAGGTCCTCGGTGGGCCAAGTCCACCCTTCATCACCTCCGTTGCGGTCTTTGTGAATCGGGTGCATGCACGTGTGTGACCGGCGAGGAAGAATCCTCTGTTTCCTCCCCGGTGTGCTCCTGTCGGTGATGTGCCCTCTGGTGAGCTCCCGCAATGGCTTAGGTGTCCAATTGAGGTGGGGAAAAGCCTTCCCGTGCCATGGCGACTGCAACGGTGGGGTCGGGGCGACGGATAGGGCTTCCTAGGTCATTGGCCACGGCGAACGGCGGCTCGAGCACAACTGGCGTGCGGGGGTGGTGCGGGTGCAGCGGCATAGGCCGGGTCTGTGGTGCGCATGAGTGTCACGATGCTCCAGCGGGCATGTCGGGAAGGTCAAAGGGTCTTCTAGAGCCCCTAGTGGCTTTGGCCACGGTGGCGGCTTGATTCGGCCATGGCGGAGGTCTGGTGGTGGTCTGGTGCTCGTGGCCAAGGCACTGCAGCCAGCTATCGACGACTCGGTCTATGCGGCTGTTCTCTAGACGTCACGGTGGTGCTACGACTATGTCCTAGTCCGGCGAGGCGACCGGGTGCGTGAGTGGTGGTGCACGGCATGACGGCGGCATCGTGAGCGCAGCGTGCACACGCTCTGCTACGACATCCAAGGGCTCGGAGGTGGTCATGGGTGTGTGCGTGAGTGTGTTGTGCTTGTGTACCTAGAGGCTGGAGATGGCCTTGGCCTATGCGCTCATGGTATGGAGCGCCATGGCCGGAGTAGCAAAGTCCGGCGGCAAGCAGGGGAGAGTCGGGCGCTCACCATAGGTGCCGACGGCAAGCAGGGGAGAGTCGGGTGCTCACCGTAGGTGCCGACGGCGAATGGATGGCGGTGCTGTGGCGGGTTGTGGCCGTGTAGCTCTAGAAGCAGTGCAGTGCAGTGTAGTGCGGAACCACGTCAGTGATGAAGAGAACGGCATCGTCTTTGGCTCTGATGACCCCGGCAGCACGTGGGTGGCTCCGATCCTCCTCTTCCTTGTTCCTTCTCGGCCCTCTACTCTCAGTGTGGTGCGGCTGCTAGGCCACCAAGCAGCGGCGGTGGCTGAGGGAGAGGCTAAGGCGCCGGGCGTGGCTTTATAGCTGAGAACCATGCCTCCAATGGCGTCTGGTATCGTGCGGTGGAGAGGCATGGGGCGCATCCGACGGTGGCATGAGGTTGCGTGACCGCGGCGCATGGGGGAGCAAGGCCATGCCCCGAGCATGACCCCCTGGCCCGCCCCTACCAATGTTGTCGGTCCCCAGTCGCGCGGGTAGTTGCGGCATTGGCGTGGAGAAGACGACACTGTGGCGGTGTGCGACTAACGCGTGGGGCCTAGTGGCAGTGAGAGCAAGCAAATGGGGAGGCACGCAGGCGTGAGCAGCACACTGGCTGGCTTGCTAGGCCTGCGTGAGCTTGTGGGCCAGCCTGCTGCGGCTGTGCGTGGTCCAGCGAAGCTAGGAGGGCGAGTCTGGGCCGGTTGGTTGCTTGGGCTAGCTTAGACTTTTCCTTTTCTATTTTTCTTTTCTTCTCCTTTGTTTGAATTCAAATTTGGTTTGGAATTTGAATTCAAAATTTGGTGTACCTTATTCATTGGAGTTTTAGGTAAGAGGCCCACAACATCCTTTTATGTATATTAGGAACTTTATTTAGCTATTTTGTATAATAAAAATAGGGGTAGTTTTGTTATACAAAAATATGATTATTTTTCCCTTTAAGCAATTATTCTTTGGTTTGAGTGATAACTACTTTATGGTTTATTTCTTTAAAGGTGTTGTTAGACATTACATAAAACAATTGAAAATCCAAATCACTATTTGAGTTGACAATGTATGCTATGTTTCATTTGTTAGTATTTAAATAAACATGATAACAAATGACATGCCATGCTCATGAAATTGTCTGGTTGGGTTACTTCTAATGCAACACTTAGGGTTGGCTCCTACAATGTCACTCATCATCACATGGGGTTTTGAAGAAAAATTTTGTAGTTGTGATTTTTGGTGTGTGGATTTTTGGGTTGTTACAGTCCTACCCCTTTAACAGAATCTCATCCCCGAGATTAAAGCATAACGTACTCTTTGAAAAGATAAGGATAGTGTAGCCGGAGGTTAGACTCTTTCTTCCATGTTGCTTCTCTCTCTATGTGATTGCTCCATTAGATCTTGCACATAGGAATAGTCTTGCTTCGGGTCTCTTTGGTATCTCTGCCTAGAATTATGATAGGATGTTCTTTATACGCGAGTGTATCTGGAATGTCAAGTGTATCTGTTGAAACTACTTCATCGGGCACTCAAACACTTGCGTAGCTGTGAAACATGGAATATGGGATGTACACCCATCAATTCCTTAGGTAGCTCAAGTTTGTAGGCGAGCTTCCCAATCCTCTTGCAAATCTTGTATGGGCCAACAAATCTAGGGGCAAGCTTTCCTTTCGCATGGAATCTGATAGTTCCACGCAGCGGGGATACCTTAAGATAGACGAAATCTCCCACATTGAACTCAAGTTATCTTCTCCTTTTGTCAGCATAGCTCTTGTATCGACTTTAAGGAATTCTCAAATTCTCCTTTACTTGCGCAACTCCTTCTTCTGCATCTTGAATCTTAGCGGAGTCAAAGAATGATCTTTCACCCGGTTGAGACCACATCATAGGTGTCTTACAAGGTCTACCATATAGAGCTTCAAACGGCGACATCTTGATACTGGCTTGGTAGCTATTGTTGTAAGAGAACTCTGCATAGGGTAAGCATTTCTCCCAATTAGAGCCATAATTCAGTACACTAGCGCGAAGCATGTCTTCTAAGATCTGATTTACTTGCTCTGTCTGTCCATCTATCTATGGGTGGTAAGCGGTACTAAAATCAAGTTTGGTTCCAATGGACTTGTGCAGAGCTTCCTAGAATCGGGACACAAACTGAGGACCATGATCAGATACGATACTAGAGGGAGCTCCATGCAGTCTAAGAATATGCTCAACATATAGATCTGCTAATTTTTTGGCATTGGTCTTGGTCTTAACTGGTACAAAGTGAGCAATCTTGGTCAAATGATCAACAATCACCCAGATGGAATCATTGCCTTTCTGCGAACGGGGCAACCCAACTATGAAATCCATAGATATGCTCTCCCATTTCCACTCAGGAATGTCAAGAGGCTTCAACAATCCTGCAGGCCTTTGATGTTCAACCTTGACACTATTATAGGTGTCACACCATGCCACATGTCCTGCAATGTCTGCCTTCATGCCCTTCCACCAGAAGTGTTTCTTCAAGTCTTGATACATCTTTGAACCTCCAGGGTGAATACAATACTTGGAATCGTGAGCTTCTGACAGAATTTCCTCTCGTAGCACTGGGTCAGATGGAACACATATTTTGTTCTTGAACCAGATGGTTCCTTATTCATCTTCCTAGGTGGTTGGTCTTATAGCCTAGTTTCATCAGACCACGGAGATATTCGATCTCTTCACAACTTTTCTGAGCTTGACAGATACTGATCTGTGAGATCATACTGTATGCGGAGCTCATTCAACAAGCCACATGGTAGTATCTCAAGTTGGAAATCATCAATCTCTTCCTTGAGCTCAGATTGTACGGATTCAGTGATCAAAGTGTGACAGTAACTCTTGCGACTGAGAGCATCTACGACTACATTAGATTTTCCCGGATGATAGTGAATTTCTAGGTGATAGTCCTTGATCAATTCTAGCCATTGGCATTGCCTCATATTTAGATCTTCTTGAGTGAAAAAGTACTTCAAGCTCTTGTGATCCGTATAGATATCACACTTGTTGCCTATCAAGTAGTGTCTCCAGATCTTCAAGGCATGCACAACTGCTGCTAACTCAAGATCATGGGTTGGGTAACGGTTCTTGTGTTCTTTCAACTGTTGAGACGCATATGCTATCACTCTCCCATCTTGCATCAGTACACAACCAAGTCCTTGATGGGATGCATCACAATAGACCACAAAATCTTTGCTGATATCAGGCAATGCTAGCACAGGAGTTGTGGTAAGCTTCTGTTTCAATTCCTGGAAGCTTTGTTCGCACGTGGGCGTCCATTCAAACTCCTTAGTTTTCTTCAGAAGGTTGGTCATTGGACGGGCTATCTTGGAGAAATTCTCAATGAATCGGCAATAATATCTAGCCAACCCCAAGAAGCTTCTGACTTCTATCACATTACGGGGTTGATCCCACTCTTTCATAGCTTCAATCTTGGCTGGGTCAACTGCGACACCATCAGCTGATAATACATGGCCTAAGAAGGCAACTTCCTATAGCCAAAATTCACATTTGCTAAACTTTGCATAGAGCTGATGTTGGGCTAGTTTCTCAAGCATTGTTCTTAGATGATGTTCGTGTTCTTCAATGGTGGATGAATAGACGAGGATGTCATCAATGAATACTACCACGAACTTATCTAGTTCATCCATGAAAACCTTATTCATCATGTTCATGAAGTAGGCGGGAGCATTCGTGAGTCCAAAGGACACCACGGTGAACTCAAACTACCCATACCTAGTCACAAAAGCTGTCTTCGGGATGTCACTCTCTCGAATCTTCATCTGATGATAGCTGGATCTGAGATCAATCTTAGGAGAAATACTTGGCACCTCAAAGCTGATCAAGCAGATCATCAATCCTTGGCAGGGGGTACTTGTTCTTGATGGTGACTGCGTTCAAGTTCCGGTAGTCAATGCACATTCTCATTGAGCCATCCTTCTTCTTAACAAACAGAACAGGGGATCCCCAGGGTGAAGCACTGGGTCTGATATCTCCTTTCAAGATGAGCTCATCAAGCTATTTCTTGAGCTCGGCCAGTTCATCAACTGACATGCGATAGGGTCTCTTGGTAATGGGTCCTGTTCCCGGCAAAAGATCAATGATGAACTCTACATCATGGTCTAGTGGCATACCCGGTAATTCTTTAGGGAATACATCGAGATAGTCTCTGACCATAGGCACATCATGTACTATCTTCTCTTTCTGTGATTCTAAACTAGCTTTAAGGGCACACAGGATAGAGGTGGACTTTCTGGACTAGGGTTCACATCTAATGACGATGCCTGATGGGTGGGTCACTTGGACATATCTAGGTGAACATGATATGATACCTCGGTGAATGGTTAACCAATCCATACCTAAGATGACATCTAGGTTAGTGGAAGGTAGCAGGGTTAGGTCGGCTTTAAAGATAAGACCCTCAATGGTAAGACTCACTCCCTTACAGATGTGGGTGCATTTTAGGTCTCCTAAAGGTGAGCTGTGATGATAGGCTTCTCGCGTGGGGTTACAGGCAGGTCATGCTCTCGTGCAAACTTGGATGATATGTAAGAACAAGTTGCTCTAGAGTCAAATAGAACTGATGCAGTATTGCCATTAACTAAAAACATACCGTACACAATGTCAGGGGCAGCCTGTGCTTCCTCGGCATCTAGATGGTTGAGACATCCACAAGTAGCAGATCCCTTGAACTGAGACTTCTTAGCAGCTGAGTTCTATGGGCACTTAGTGGCTTTGTGACCTAGTTGGCCACAAGCAAAGCAGGTGAAAGGCGTACCACCTGTAGGGGTTGGCATGGGTGCCTTCTAGTTTCTAGTGCTTGGTGCGGAGTGGTTCTGTGCTGGGCGTTCATTCGCTGAGTAGGGATGGTTGAAACAGTCCTAAGTGTTGTGGTCCTGAGCATAATGGTCCCGGGTGTAACGATCCTGAGCAGGGCGGGAGTATTTGGCGGTGTAGCCTCCACTACCCCTAGTCGATCTAGGGTTGTCATCCCTGTTGTGGTGAGAGCGTTCCCTAGATCGTGCATCTCTATGGAACCTCTTGTGATTACGACCACGGAAGGACTCCTCAGGATTACGCTTCCTCTCCCTATACTCCTCTCCAGCTTCAGCACGATCCTTCTTGATATGGATGCAGCGATCCACCAGAGCACGCAACATGTTGCTCTCAATACCGCCAAACTTCAGCTTGATGTGCGGGTTAAGTCC
Organism: Miscanthus floridulus; assembly: GCF_019320115.1. NCBI lineage: Eukaryota > Viridiplantae > Streptophyta > Magnoliopsida > Poales > Poaceae > Miscanthus > Miscanthus floridulus. The sequence continues at coordinate 70,845,469 of NC_089592.1, forward strand.
CTTGTGGTAATTGTACAACTTTTCCTTCTCAGAGTTCACAATATAGGAAGGTGCATAGCGAAGAAGATTGGTGAAACGAGTAGTGTACTCAGTCACCCTGTCCTTTCCCATCTTGATGTTGCGGAACTCCTTAGCTTTGGCCTCCATGATACCCTTGGGAATGTGATACTCAGTGAATGCTTCGGCGAACTCACCCCACGAGATGTTGGCAGGGTCCTCATGGGAATCACTAAAACTATCCCACCAAGCGTGTGCTGCACCTATGAGCTAGGTGTGCAGCTGCTCCAACACACTCATCGTTGGTAAAAGTAGTGAGGTCCAGCTTCTTCTCCATCTCCTTGAGCTAGTCATCAGCTACAAGTGGGTCAGGGTCAGGTGCCATCATAGGTAGGTGTCCTTTGCTTCTGGAATCCTTCTAGCTTCCTTTGGAAGTCATTCTGCTGACCTCCCTAGCGACGGTTTGCTCCGTTAACCAGAGCTGTAAGAAGTTGGGTCTATTGTGCCATCACTTCTGCCAGGTTTGGTGGTGGTGGTGGAGGTTGGTTCTCCTCAGGTGGTGGGGTATTCTCCAGGTGGAAGGGTATCCCTCCACGTCCACAGCCACGGCTACGGCCACGGTTGTTGCCACCACGTCCCTCATTTGGTTCAACTAGTTCAGGGGTGGGCGCACATCCACGGTTCATTAGACGATTAGATCAGCGGTTCAGCATCTGCAACACTGGATCATAGAGAATTTAGTGTTTGTGCCATAAGTGCTTATAATTTAATTGATTACATGATTTTGATGATTTAAAGAAAAACATTTATACTATCCAACACTCATTACGAAGAGGCAATAAGATTCATAAGATGCAATAAGATCCAAAACATTCATTACATGGGTTTTATTACATAGCATCATCTCTAGTAGCTACACTTGAAGTCGTGCGAGAATCGTACTACGCATAATGTCTCATAATACATCTCATAAGGGGTACATCATGGGGTACAACTTACGAAAGCTACTGACATGACTCATGACCACGCAGGGCCATTCTACTCTAACTCGTACACTGCAGCTGGGATGCGACTGTTCTCGATCTCGATCTCCTCATCAGACTTGTGCAGTCGGGACACGTACTTCAAGGCCTCAGCGAGCTCCTTAGTAGGCTTGGCTCCAGGTAGAGTAGGGTAGGCCTCTAGGTTGAGGCGAGTCAGGGCTAGCTCAAACTCCTCTATCCTAGGCTTCGTCTTGCTGCGAATCTCCTTGGGCAGCTGATCCCACATACCCTTCATCTCCCTGAGGCGCTTCCTATTAGACTTCTGCCAAGCCTACCATGTCCTCTCACACTTGTCTTGTAGGTACTCGGTCTACCTGAGTGCCTCAATCAGGCGTCCCTGGTTGCGAATGGCCTTCTTCCTAAACTCCTCTAGCTCTTGAGTCATGATCTTGTTCCAAGATTGGATCTTCAACATATCAATCCCCTTGGATCTCTCTCTGTCTCCTCTACGGTTGAACTCGGCCTTCTTGTCATCCAACTCTCTCTGCAACTCCAAGACCTTACTATCGAGGTAGCAGTTCCTGTTGCCTAGGTCCACGGCTTTGTCCTGTAAGTCTACGACCTTGGTTCTGTGGACTTCTTCATGGAGGTTTAGCTCATCCTGTAGCTTGGCAACTGTCTTAAGTAGACTAGCTCGCTCCTGTGCTCTCTGCATGTCTTGTTCCTAGTACTCCCACAGAAGGGCCTAGTCTTGACGTCTCCTCTGCTCCAGCTAGGTCACGTACCTGTCCTGCTCTAGTAGGTGAATAGCTGAGACACGAAGGCTTCTGTCCTCCTCGGCAAAGATAACTCTGCCAGCTACGAAGCTCTGCTCACTAGGGGTAAGGCTGAGGTCGAGGGCCTGGGGAAGTAGACAAAACTCTATCAGTCTTTAGGTGCTCATAGTGGTCCCTCATCACTCTACGAAGTGTCTTGTGTGAGATAGCTTTCTGTCCCTCCTCGACTGTGTCCTCTGTAGTCAACTCGGTGAAAGCTGGGACAGAAGGTAAGGTAGTGCTAGCTGGGAACTCGACTGAGGCGACAATCGGTCCTTTGATTCCTCCTTCCTGAGCTGGCTTTCTGGTGCAAGTGACCTTAACAAGCTCGTTGGGACTCCTAACAGTAATGAGAACTCGGCAGAGGGTCTGTGCAAAACCCCTGAGCTCACGTAGGTCGAAGGTAAGCTTAGTGTGGTCCAGAGGTAGCGGTCCTAGAGGCGGCCAGTCGACGTTCGTTGCCATCTGCATGTTTTAAGGAACTAGGTGTTAGCAGGTCAATAATAGATAAGCCTTGCATAAAAGTAAATGCAGGGTTGGTATATAACCAAAAGAAGGGCTATTCACGTCCTTTTCTTATCGTCCATTTCTAGGGGTTTCAGTCCTATGGTCAAGTATGGCTCTGAATACCAACTGAAGCGACCTGATTTCCGCGAAGGGAAATCCACAGAGTCGAAGTGTAATAAGACCATTGTAGATCATATTACCCTAAATTTCCTAGTCGAATACCACATCCATACAACGATAATATCAGAGTACAAATAGTGCGGAATTACATAATTTATTACATCACCGCATTGGCGGAATCAAAAGTAGCATTCATTCAGAACAGCTTGAAGATGAGATCGCCAAACTCGAGCGTAGGCACGACCCCTCAACCATAAAACTCCTTGGAGCTATACTCCTTAGTAGAACCTAGTGTGCCAAAATTTATCAGTACGATTTGTACTGGCCACACTCACCCTATGAGCATTGCTTTGTGAAAATTGGATGCAAGTTGGATATAATCAAAAGGAACCTATATGGCTGGGGTTTCCTATGTATTTAGCATATCAAGTATATAATAGTATAGTCAAGTTTTAACACCTTTCCCACACACATTCCACCCTATTCCCTTTTCTGAGCCAGGTTTTGATCCTGGGATTGATATACCACTATCTCCATCAACACCATACCATCGCTCAGTCGATAGGCCAACTCCCTCTCGGCACTGCCTCAAGGCCCGTAGCCCCTGGCTACAACCGACACTCTCTCACGGGGGAAGAAGAGAAGGACTCATCTCATTATCTAGTTTAAGCGAAACCCAGGAAAGGTCCGTAGCCGACAAGTCGGCACATGTATCGATCAATCAACCATACACTCTACAGAGGTTTTACATAACCACAAGATCCGCCTTCCTCACTGACCATCATCAACTGGGCTGATTCTGGCCTGCTTGCTAGCCTAGGATAATGCCACCCTACCATTCAGCCCTAGGTACACTCCAAGTCTAGTCTGGGGTGGCTGAAACTATGAGTCATAAGCTAGGTCCACAAGGTCTCCATGAAGTCTCAGAAGGGTGTGGGGGAATCCCCGCGCCCCATACCTCCTTACACTGTTCGCTATCAACCTAGCAGTAGTGGCAATATCCTACCAAGTAGTCCGGCCGTCCCTGCACCATATAGAGCGAGTGGTACGTAAGGCTTCCCGGTGAATCTAAGTACTAGTAAGTCCTTAGGGATGACCAAGCCAGAATGTCTTCATCAGGGTTTCCATTTACCATGCCACCACAGCACCTCCACCCTAAGCTCCTCCCATCATAGGTTCACACCTGGGACCACCTCATATACCCTTTACCCACCACAGGTATCCATTTCTAGGGGTGCCCAGGTAGCACCACCTGGCAAGACTTGCCCTAGGCTCGTCGTATACTCTAACTTGGTCGACACAACCCTCACCCTCCACACACCCAAGTCACACACGTAGCACTCTCACCATAGTCCAGATAACACCAGTTTTCCACCACGCATGTAGTATAAGCATAGTAGAAGTATAAGTAATAAAATATATAGTAGTAAGCGTGTGTCTAGCCTAATAGCAGGGTATGCAGGGGTAAGGTTGCATCAAGGTAAAGGCCTTCAAGTAAGCATACTACCATGCAAGTCCTATCATAATCTGATCATGGCAGTAAAGTAAAGCAATAGCAGCTCTATATTAGCCATGCGTAATAGGTGCTACGAGATTGGGTGGGATATGGCACCTTCAGTGTAGTCGTCTCCATTCTCCTCATGGTACTCACGATCCTCGTCCGTCTAGTTCTCCTCCGAGTCTACAACGATCGTATTATAGTCGCGTTAGCGACGTCTATAGAATAGCACAAAGAAGCAATGAAAATTCAAAAGAGCCAAATGCACTCGAACATGGGTTCATTGCGTAAAGCTCGATTTTAGATGAATTTTGGTCCTGGTTTCGTATTTTTCTGAGGTCGTATGAATTAGTTATGAATTTCCAAAGTTTAATTCATTTCTGAAAATGGAAAAGACCAAATTAATTCTGGGCTGACACGTGTCACGCTGTGACTGGTCCACGTGGCATGCTGATGCCAGCATGATGTTAGCATGACATCATCATCTTGGTTCCGAGCTAACAGGTGGGGTCTAGCTGATGTCAGCATGACGTCAGCAACGTCATCAGTTCCGACAGGTGGGTCCAGGGACTCTTGGGTCACTGACATGTGGGTCCAGTCAAAGTCAACGGGCGAGTCAACGGTCAACGGTCAATGGTCAACAGTCGGGGTCACTGACGTGTGGGTCCCGTGTGACGTCAGCATGACGTCATCATCTGACATGTGGGTCTAGAGTGTTTGTGCCACTGACATGTGGGGCTTGGTCAATGGTCAATGGTCAACGGTCAGGGTCACTGACGTGTGGGGCTAGGGCTACTGATGTCAGCAGCTGATGCATGCATGACGTCACATGAGTCACACCGGCTTGTTGGCTTCTGACGTGTGGGCCCGTGTGAAGTCAGCTCTGACATGTGGGCTTGTCAATGGTCATGTCAACGGTCGGGTCACTGACTGTGGGCTAGGCTATGATGTCACACTGATGTCATCGAGTCAGCATGATGTCACACTTCTGACGTGTGGGTCCCGTGTGACGTCAGCATCTGACATGTGGGTCCAGAAGGGTGTCTGTGCCACTGACATGTGGGGCTAGGGCAATGGTCAACGTTGACCAGTCAATGGTCAATATGGGTCGGGTCCAAACGGGGCTGGTTGGGCCTAGATACGGGCTGGGCTTTGGCCGCCATGTGGCATGCTATGGCGCTGCCACGTCACATCCTTGGGCCTCTACTAGGCTCCGTCCACCGCTCGACTCACATCACGTGGCTCATGGTGGACCAGCGTTCATGGTCCATGGACCATAGGCTGGTTCTTCGGTGGACCTGAGTCCACCCTTCATCACCTCCATTGCGGTCTTCATGAACCGGTTGCACGCGCATGTGTGACCGGCGAGGAAGAATCCTCTGTTTCCTCCCCGGTGTGCTCCCGCCGGTGATGTGCCCTCCGGTGAGCTCCCGTAATGGCTTAGGCGTCCAATTGAGGTGGGGAAAAGCCTTCCCATGCCATGGTAACTACAACGGTGGGGTTGGGGCGATGGATAGGGCTTCCTAGGTCATTGGCCATGGTGAACAACGGCTCAAGCACAACCGGCGTGTGGGGGTGGTGCTGGGTGCAGCGGCATAGGCTGGGTCTGTGGTGCGCATGAGCGTCACAATGCTCTAGCGGGCATGTCGGGTAGGTCAAAGGGTCTTCTGGAGCCCCTAGTGGCTTTGGCCATGGTGGTGGCTTGATTCGGCTATGGCGAAGGTCTAGTGGTGGTCTGGTGCTCGTGGCCAAGGCACTGCGGCCTGACTATCGATGACTCGGTCTACTGCGGCTGTTCTCTAGACGTCACGATGGTGCTATGACTATGTCCTAGTTCAGCGAGGCGGCCGGGTGCGCGAGTGGTGGTGCACGGCATGACGGCGGCATCATGAGCATGGCGTGCACGCGCTCTGCTATAGCGTCCAAGGGCTCGGAGGTTGTCGCGGGTGTGTGCGTGAGTGTGCTGTGCTTGTGTACCTAGAGGCCGGAGATGGCCTTAGCCTACGCGCTCATGGTATGGAGCGCCATGGCCGGAGTAGCAAAGTCCGACGGCAAGCAAGGGAGAGTCGGGCGCTCACCGTAGGTGCCGACGGTGAATGGATGGCATTGTAGTGGTGGGTTGTGGCCGTGTAACTCCAGAAGTAGTGGAGTGCAGTGCAGTGCCGAACCATGTCAGTGATGAAGATGACGGCATCGTCTTCGGCTCTGACGACTCCAGCAGCACGCGGGTGGCTCCGATCCTCCTCTTCCTTGCTCCTTCTCGGCCCTCTACTCTCGGTGCGGTGCGGCTGCTAGGCCACCAAGCGGCGGCGGTGGCTGAGGGAGAGGCTAAGGCACCGAGCGTGGCTTTATAGCTGAGCACCATGCCTCCAATGGCGTCTGGTATCATGCGGTGGAGAGGCGTGGGGCGCATCCGACGGTGGCGCGAGGTTGTGTGACCACGGCGCATGGGGGAGCAAGGCCATGCCCCGGGCATGACCCCCTGGCCTGCCCCTGCCAACGTTGTCGGCCCCCGATCGCACGGGTGATTGCGGTGTGGGCATGGAGAAGACGACACTATGGTGGTGTGCGACTGACATGTGGGGCCCAGTGGCAGTGAGAGCAAGCGAACAGGGAGGCGCGCAGGCGTGAGCAGCGCGTTGGCTGGCTTGCTGGGCCTGTGCGAGCTTGTGGGCCGGCCTGCTGCAGCTGTGCATGGGCTAGCGAAGCCAGGAGGGCGAGTCTGGGCCGGTTGGTTGCTTGGGCTGGCTTAGACCTTTCCTTTTTCTATTTTTCTTTTCTTCTCCTTTGTTTGAATTCAAATTTGGTTTGGAGTTTGAATTGAAAAATTGGTGTACCTTATTCATTGGAGTTTTAGGTAAGAGGCCCACAACATTCTTTTATATATATTAGGAACTTTATTTAGCTATTTTGTATAACAAAAATAGGGGTAGTTTTGTTATACAAAAATAGGATTATTTTTCCCTTTAGGCAATTATTCTTTGGTTTGAGTGATAACTACTTTATGGTTTATTTCTTTAAAGGTGTTGTTAGACATTACATAAAACAATTGAAAATCCAAATCACTATTTGAGTTGACAATGTATGCTATGTTTCATTTGTTAGTATTTAAATAAACATGATAACAAATGACATGCCATGCTCATGAAATTGTTTGGTTGGGTTACTTCTAATGCAACATTTAGGGTTGGCTCCTACAATGTCACTCATCATCACATGGGGTTTTGAAGAAAATTTTTGTAGTTGTGATTTTTGGTGTGTGGATTTTTGGGTTGATACACATACGGTCCTTGATCACGGATTGTGCAATGGAAAATACTATATCTTTTTCCAATACCTCGGCTAAGATGAATTTTGCTAGCTTCAATTGTAGTGCGACTGATCTCCATGTCTAACGGCTTTTCGTGGTTATATTTTTTGCGCTGTCGTTCAAAAAAGATGATATCCAAAGAGGAATCAGTAAACCATTTTATTGAATTATTAATAGACATAAATGAAATAGGGATTATACACACCAACTTATCTGCTTCTTTTGATTTCCCGCCGATGTAACAAAGTATTGCCCACATTACATAAAACCCGCATTCATTGTTTCCCGCAGGCTATTTTAGATACTTCCCCTCTATTTCAACAACCTTGAATGGGACCTGCGTCCCACTGATATGTCTTCTTCGGACACTGTGCATCATTAAAAGGAAAACATTAGAAAGTGGTATGTGTGACTAGAAAATAATATGTTATTATGATCGCTTACTAATTCAGCACTGCCACCTAGTGCATCTAGATGATGAAATGGTTTTTTCTTTGAGTCCCACACCTCGATCAGATTTTTAGCAAGATTGACACAAATGAAAATGAAATGGTTGCTGTAATCACATAATCCTAATTATCAAATAATCTTAATGAAAAAATAAGCATAAAATTAAAAGCTGAGAACACATACTCACAGTTGTAGGCTAGAAATACGTGGGTTTTGTTCTTCATCTTGAATTCATCGAAAACAACAATCAATATCTCTTTTAGGTCTTCCACGTCATATCCATGGAGGCCTAAACATGTCTTCTCATTGACTCGCAAGGGGTCCAAGAAGCCTATGTTATCCCATTTTCTTTTTAGTATGCAAAATTTTGCTATAGACCTACATAAAATCATGGGAATTACTCAAAAGTAAACAATTTATGTCTCGAGAGAGTAGTTAATTATAATATCATGCAGTGTAGGGTACTTACATAGTCCACAGCGTCAACATTTATGAATCGAGAGAGCGTTTCTGGTATAGCTGGAACAAGCACTCCCACTCGACATCGAACTTCTCTTCTTTATGATAGTGAAAAAACATGTGGCGAACGGATAATAACCGCAAAACCAAAGTCCCCTATCTCTGTTGCTTGAGCCATGTAATATTCATGCAACTGGCCCATATATGTTGTCAAATTTTTATACTCGTCATCGAGAACCAAAAGATTGCCCCTTTCATACTTCATTGCCGGTGTTCTCGTCCCTTGTACATCATAATAGATGTTCGCGGCCTCTTTCATGGTTAATTTAGGGTTGTCTTCGATGTACTTCTATATCTTCCTTAAATCTTTATTGTGTATTTCATCGACTCTTATTGTAGCGTACTGATTCTGTGTTTGCCTTTCAAATTTGAACTTCAACAAACACGGAGGCAGTGAGGCATAGTGATTGAAGAAACTAACACAATCTTCCTTCGAGATGTGTGCTGTAAATTTTTCTTCAATCAAGTTTGTAACGCTACCACTGAACGACCTTTTTCTTTTTATTGGTCCACTTTGGGAGCATTAGCGACCAAATCCAAGGACCTTTTCTGCGACTGCAAGGATGCATTTGATCTTGTTTTGGGCTGAGGTGGAGAAGGAGGAGTATGACGATGAGAATTTTGTTTTCTCGGGGCTCATGAAGATGGAGGAGAAGGAGGAGTAGGAGGATTCTTCTCTTTTCTTGGGGCTGATGAAGATGGAGTCGGATGAGGAGGAATAGAAGGAGACCTCTGTCTTCTCAGGAGTGATAGCAAGGGATGAGGAGGGGAGTGATCTCTGTTAGGAGATGGTGAGTGATCATCGTGGGTGGGCGAAGACTTGCAGTCATCCTCATCATTAGAGGACAATTGGTGGTCAAGCTTAATGAAGCACTTGCGCTAGGCCACTTGAGAGCCCTTGTTAGACCAAGTTTCGGCCTGTCTTCCGCTGCGGGGTACTCAATCTGTATCTTGTTATACTTCTTATCAGGTATTCTATCAGTGGTGATGCAAGCATACCCCTAGTGGAATTGGGCAGCCATTAATGGTCCTGTCTCCCGCAGGCCAGGCCTGGTTGAGCGCCACCTTGTCCCTTGTGCATTCTTGATGGATGTACAACTTGACATTGATGGGTTCAGTGATGCCGTCCATCGGATGAGGCACATTCACATCTTCTTCATCAAGCGGGGTCGATTCGCAGCTACTGCGACCCCTAAACTATGGGCTAAAGGCAGTTAAGAGTTGGGTTTTGTGGTACTCCTAACCTCTTAGACAACAAAATTTGCTGGACTCATGCTTCAATAGTTGCCTCAATCCATGCATCCATTCTATCTTCCATCTCTTTTAGTCGCCTCAAACACTCTGCCTCCTGATCTGCTCTACCCCTCAAGCAGCTCTGATAAGTGTGAGATTCTTCGGGGAATGATAGTTTCCAAGGAACAACACTGGTTCCTCTAGTGCGACCTAGGGTGCTCCTTGGTTCCGAGTGCTTGGGTGAGCATGTGTTTCTCCCTATTAGAAGTGTGAGTCCCTTGCCTCACCTCCTAAGTTACCTAAGAGATCCTCTGGATGAGTTTGCTCATGGGTGGATTTGTGGAGCTAAAGCTCCCATCCTTGGCATGGTGTACTTTCCTCCCCATACAGTATAATACCAAACTTGGCTCCTAATGGGTGGTCTCAACCTAAACGCCTTCCTCAGTAAGGCGATCTATCTTTTCAAGTTCTGCTTCAAATTCTGGCATCTTTTTGGCAGTAGCCACGAGAGCTGAGATGATGAGGATTCATCACTTTCTGTGAGTTCTCCTTATTCTTCCTGCTCAGTTCTAAGTACTCCTCAGATAACTTGTATTCTTTGAAATCATGCCAAAAGTCTATCTGCTTGCTAAACTGTCCACCATCGAAATCTGGCTTTTCATTTTGGAGGACAAAATTCTTTTACAATGTCCCCGTGAAATTCTTGAAGCATGTCTCCATGATTTCTTTTGCTTTTTTCTTGACTACCTCCTTGTCACACTCCATTGGGAAAGTGAAATACTCTGGGATCTTGATATCCCATTTGTAATCCTTCTTACTTTTGGGAACCCTCCATGGGTCTTTATCTTTCCTAATCCACTTCCTGTACTTAATTGGGATGAAGTCCCTTATAAGTAACCCAAGGATAGTCTTGTATTTGGTCAAAGCTATATGCGGTGAGAGTGGATCCCCGAATTCATCGAACTCAGTGATGTGCTAGTGTGCATTTCTACCAATAGGAATCTTTGACACGCCTCGCTTGGATCTTGCCTTCCTGCTACCTGAACCCTCTGGCTCCTCGGCCAGCAGAGGCTCCTGCTAGGAGACACCAAGTAAGCTATGACCCTCTCAATTGATTAGCGTGTGTGGCTACATAGTCACATGATACCAAAGTTACCTAGGCCATCTTAGTCATTTTGACCTAGCTCGAGCAAGTCAGATGGGGTCCATGGCTGCTCGTTCTCACCGTCCTGATTGATACCGTCACTGTTTGTCAGATCATGTGGCTCTCCTGTCCCTGCGATATCAGTCACTTCTTGTTACTGATCTGTTCTTCAACGACGGGGTAATAGTCGACGACGAGTCATGGCTGTGACACGATCATGGTTAGTTTTGACTACGGACAACAACTAATAACATATGTTCATATTATATATATAATATGTTTAATGCAAAGTCTAATAATAAGTCCACATACAACAAAGTCAAATAATAGCATATGTTCACCTTGAACAAATTCATTGTTTGATTGACCCCATACAACAAAGTCCACCTACTATTCTATGAAACTAAGCCTACATCAACTTCCAAATAAGAAAAGTAATGACCATAGCCATAATTAAAAGCATGACATCTTTCCAAGACCAAGGAGCAATTCTCCTAATCTTCACATCTCAGGCGGGTGGCTTCTCTTCAATCTCTAGTGCCAGCGGATGGCGATGGTTTTCATTCATTGGACCATAGTAGGCTGGTTGCCCATGGTTTGCAAGGTAGGTTGGATGACTATAGTAGGCCCTTAAAGCTTCAGCTTCTATGTTGTATTTTTTGTGCAAATTACTGGGGTAGCGATTGACTTGAGCATAGCAATCTTCCTAGGTTCGATAAATCCCAGGCACGTGACCAGCATGCACTACATACCATGCCATAATTGTCTATACACTTAAGTAAATTAGGTTGTCATTCAAACATGATGTATCAGAATATTAAGTTCACATACAGCTAATGAACAAATATTATCTAGATAAAGGGGGCATGGAGCAAGCTACATTGTGAGAGGAGGTACTTGTAGCATCTAACAAATTAAATTGTTCTTCATGATTTTAGCATGAAAAAGCTTGTCCAACACCGATTGAGATGGTTTGGACATGTCCAAGGAAGACCTCCAAAGGCACCGGTGCGTAGTGGAATCATAAGCCAGGATAGTAACGTGAAGAGAGGCAGAGGAAGACCGAAGTTGACTTAGGTAGAGGCAATAAAAGGAGACTTGAAAGAATAGAATATACCCAAAGACTTAGCCTTAGATAGGAGTTCTTGGAAAATAGCTAGTCACATGCCTGGACCTTGATTGCTTCTGCTGGGTTTCAACTCTAGTCTACCCCAACTTGTTTGGGACATAAAGGCTTTGTTGTTGTTGCTATTGTTGTTGTTGTAACAAAGACTTTCTTGTCTAAAAAGTTAAAATAGTTGTTTAAAATGCCAACATTCAACACAGAACCAAAATTATATAGGAACCAGGGAGTGGACCAACATCTGGTTAAGCTCATTCTAATTGCAAGCCTTTATAGGCTATATACTGATGCACAATACCAAAATTATATAGGAACCATGGAGTGGACTATGCTACCATAGTTCCAGCAAATATCACACTAAAAGTGGAGTTACCAAATACCAAGCACATACCACTCAACATGGCCAATTTAAACAGTTGCTTCCTAAAGGCTAGATCATGCCATCGAGTTAAGTTGCCAAGCAAAAACAAGCACTCGTAAACATTCCAATACCACAATAAGAACGACATTTATGTGTATAGTAATTGTGCCATCTTATTGAACCCTCATATCTGAATGATAAATTATACAACATAATTATAAGTATATGACAGTGAATGTATAGAGTTTAACCACATTAGGTACTTTTACTAGTACTCCTGCAATGGATTGGCCTAACATTTTTCCCTGCTAAGTAACCACTACACCACTAGCTACAGTTGCTATGCTCATTCAGTAGCTCATTACTAACAAACTGAACAGAGCTAACAAAAAATAGCAATGAGAGTGACATTGCCAAAATTAGGACGATGTACACTGAGGTCAGCGGTACAGATAAACAGATCACACCTACATGCTCAGTTCCACACTAGTAAACCATGATACTATCATTTTACCTTGAAAACCTCCCAATGCCCACCCCTAAAGTCCCATTGGCCCCAACACGCCAAATGCCACATGGATCACGAGTCAATGCAGGAGAGGACCTACCAAATCTTGGCCATCGCCGCCACACACTCACTGTGGGGTATTTCATCAAACACATAGCGTTTAGTGAGCCATAGACTCACCATGGGGGGGTGGGAAAGTAGCTGTACGCCTGCTCCTGAAGGACCTCGGCGATGGGAGTGCAGACATGGAGGAGGAGGGGCATGACCGGCAGTCGTGGATGAGGAACGAGGGCACGGATGGCATGGTGCTCCGGCGTGGGGCAGTGGACTGGCATTGCAGGCGCTAGCACAGGGACTAACGGGGACACATCGAGGGGATACACTGGCGTCAGCATCGAAGAAGAGGAGCGTGGGGCTGGGAACGGTCGGTGCGGGGGGGGGGGGTGGATGGGTGCATGGGGAATGGTGGTGCCCGTTGGCACGGGGTGGTGCTCTAGCGGCGCGGTGGGAGGGGTTGGCACTGGGGTTGAAACGACTTTGGAAAATTCCAACCCATGCCTTGCTTTTATCCCAATGGTTCATCACTATCGGTTGTAAGTTCTAAACCGACAGTGATGAGAAAACATCACTGCCGGGCCATTCCTTGAACTGACAGTGATGGGGGTGTAGCGGTTATGGGTTAAGTAGCATATCTTTTTCCTTTCTTTTGAAATCCTCCGACTGACTCAATGGTTAAGACCGCGCAATATAGCCCTCGAGACTCGTGTTCGAGTCCTAGGCGCCCAAATTTTTTGGTTTAATTTTATAAATAATTAAATGTTTTGGAAAATTTCTCCCCGCGCCTTGCTTTTATCCCAATGGTTCATCACTGCCGGTTGTAAGTCTAAACCGACAGTGATGAGGCTTCATCACTGCCAGGCCATTCCTTGAACTGACAGTGATTACGGTGTAGCGGTTACGGGTTAAGTAGGATATCTTTTTCCTTTCTTTTGAAATCCTCCGACTGGCTCAACGGTTAAGACCACGCAATTTAGCCCCTGAGACCCATGTTCGAGTCCTAGGCGGCCCAATTTTTTTGGTTTAATTTTATAATTTATTAAGCGCTCTAAAAGGTAAAAAAAAATTACCCTTGACACACCTCCTATACTAGGGCATCGATTAGACTCAAAACTCTGCTCCCCGAGACCCGAGCTCGAATCTGAGGGCTGGCACATTTTTTTTAATTTTTTATAAATCACTGCCGGTTTTTTAAACAAACTGACAGTGATAACCAGCATCACTGTCGGTTTTGTCTCATCACTGCCTATTTTTTTGAAACCGATAATGACGTTTATATATATAAAAAATTCCTTTTATATACTGAATAAATAGAAGCATGTGTATTCCTATGTCGAAATGGATTAAAATTTTTTGGCAAGCATGTACACCCAAATTTAGACCCCACACTTGATCTTAGGTTTTTCTGATCATATTTTTTATTTGTTATATTTTTCTGTGTGCTGAATGAGACAAAAGAGGGTGAATTTCGTCTTGGACCCAATATATTTTTTCATCGACCTCCACAAAATTCTTATCCCTAGGGCATATTAGAGCCTGTGTAAAAGTTTGACACCATTCTGGATCTTTTATGGGTAGACTCAGTTCAACCTATAATTAATCGGTGTAGTCGCGTGGAAATTCAATTAAACCTCAAAAAGTAGCAAACCATCTCCGAAAAATCCCAAACTAGGTGTTTCCTTCACCCGTGATATGTGCAAGCCTATGAAAAAGTTTGAGACCAATACGACACCAGAATGCATATGAACTATAGAAACCTTGATAACTTATGTGTATAGTCATGGTTCGATGAATGGGCTCATGTACCTCTGTGAAGCATGTATGCTCCGTCTATATCGAAATGGCTTGAAATTTTTTGGCAAGCATGGATACCCAAATTAAGGCACCAAACAAGATCTTAGGTTTTTCTAATTATTTTTTATTAATATAATTTTCTCTATGCTGAATGAGACAAAAGAGGGTGAATTTCATCTTGGACCCAATAGATTTTTTCATAGACCTCCATAAAATTCTTATCCCTAGGGCATATTAGAGCCTGTGTAAAAGTTTAGCACTATTCTAGATCTTTTCGTGGGTAGACTCAGGTTCAACCTATGATTAATCGTTGTCGTCGTGCGAAAATTCAATTAAACCTTAGAAAGTAGCAAACCATCTCCGAAAAATCCCAAACTAGGTGTTTCCTTCACCCATGGCACGTGCAAGCCTAAGAAAAAGTTTGAGACCAATATGATACCAGAATGCATATGAATCATAGAAACCTTGATAACCTATGTGTATAGTCATGGTTCGATGAAAGGGCTCATGTACCTCTAGTGAAGCATTGTATACTCCGTCTATGTCAAAATGGCTTGAATTTTTTTGGCATGCATGTATACCCAAATTAAGACCCTAAACAAGATCTTAAGTTTTTCTTATTATTTTTTATTAATATATTTTTCTCTGTGCTGAATGAGATAAAAGAGGGTGAATTACATCTTGGACCCAATAGATTTTTTTCATCGACGTCCACAAAATTCTTATCTCTAGGGCACATTAGAGCCTGTATAAAAGTTTGGCACCATTTTAGATCTTTTCATGGGTAGACTCAGTTCAACCTATAATTAATCGGTGTCAGTCACGCGGAAATTCAATTAGACCTCAGAAAGTAGCAAACCAACTCTGGAAAATCCCAAACTTGGTGTTGCCTTCACCTGTGTCATGTGCAAGCCTGAGAATAATTTTAAGACCAATGCAACACCAGAATGTATATTTCTAGTTGCCCAACAAATGTTACACGAATTACATGCATGACAATAATTAAACACACAAGCCGTACAAATTAAAATTAGAACCCAATTAAACTATGACATTGCAAACCTAGCTAAATAAATATTAATTACTATTGGAATCACTTGCCAGGATCGATCGAGCCACACACATTAACATGCCACTGTAGCCATATATGGTAATTGATGTCACAAATTATGTATCCGATTGTATTGATGAAGGTCAATGCCCGTATGAGTGCACTCTCTCATGCCTCACAATACCAAAAGAATCGTCAGCCATATATGTAACCTACTGAACGATCACTTCTGCTATTAGTAATCATTATGCAGTACTGGCATCCTTCTATAGTGAGCTAGCCGAGGTTTCCATTGTAGAAGTCCTAATCGTACCCGAGTTGCTCCGTAGCTTGGTCTAGAATGGCCCACAAGCCACATGCAGCATAGGTAAGGTCCTAGAGCGCAATCTGCATGTGGATAAAAAGAAAAAAAAATTAGAGAATGTTATTACAATAATAAACAACAAATAACCACGACTTAGGTATAAGTGACCATTTTACCATATCCGCACAGTTGTAGCTCGCAAACCATTCGCTTGCTTGCGGACTAGGGATATCACCAGCATTCAAAGCAAGTGTCTTGAAGTACGAGAAATCAGGCACATCATAGCAAACATGTCGAAGTGCCTCTAAACAGAAGCGCGCAACATTGAATTGGGTGCTTATCATGTTCGGGCTCTGTCTTCCCGTCTCGTGGACATGGTTCCGATGATTTGCACCCCTCAAAGGGATGGAAAAACTGAGGTCACACGTCCATTGATGACCACTTGCATTAGATGCCGTGTTCTCGATGATGTCCGAGATAAAGAACTAGCTAAGTGTTGTTCATAGCCAATCTAATGGGGATATAGTCTGCGACATATATGTATGCAGCAATGATATTAAACTAATTACACTTATTTGTTAGCATCAAAAAACAAAAGATGTTGGAAAATATTTCATACAATAGCTGGAGCAGGGAATCATAGAATGGCCACATTAGGAGCGAATGGCTCATCGCCAGGGTGGAAACCTAGTTCTTGTGGTGGAGGAGGTCCGTTGTTCATACCACCTGATCGATAAAATGAAAAAATATGGACATAAAATATATGCACAAAAAATTCTTCTAAGTAAAATGTGGCACTATAATTAAATATAGATCGAATGCAAGGAATAAGAATATATATAAATGTAGAATGCAAAGAAACATGAATATAAATATAGATCAAATGAATATAGATAGAATATTAGAGAAGGCAACATATCAATACCAATGAAAAATGGAGGAGCCATGACCAAATCATGTAGAGAGAGTGGATTTCTTGAGAAGTGAGAGTGAAACATGAGAAATGAGACTATGAGAGTTCAGTGGGTGGGTGGGGTCGATGTATGTGGCAGGCGGTTTGTTTTATATAGGGGGCATGGACATCACTGCCGGTTTTATATAGAGCCGATAGTGAAAGTGAATATCACTATCGGTTTTTAAATAGAACCGACAATGAAGGTGCATATATGTAAAGAACTATGGGAAAGTTTTAACAACAATGATATATTTATTTAGATAGTATAAAAATACATCAAAAATAACAAAAATATTAGAAATAAATTACATATACGATAACAAAGACCTTACACTAAAATTCCATATACTGATAACAAAGTCCTGTTTGCGTATAGGTCAATGTTACAATCAATGTGTATCAACACCATTATAATTTAACCACCTTAGTAGCATTCTTCTAGCACCAACTAGGGTCAAACAACAGCACCGAGGTGGTCTACGAGCTATACCTAGTTGGAGATGACAAGGTGGCATCGATGAATCCATGCCTCTGCTATACATGGCCTTTTTCTTGGTACAGTCCTAGAGCGCACCGCAGCGGATGGCTCTGTGAACCTCACGGCATCTCTAATCTTCGGTGTTGCTCTATCTTCAATAGCATTCTTTTAGTACATCTTGTGTGCACCATTTTGGTGAACTACGACGCATAACGATATCTATGGTTTGTTGTGAGAGGAAAACACTATATCATGGCTGATAAGCCCCAACTGAAACCAACATGCATGGAGAGGCTCCCTAGCAGTGCGCCATTTTATAGGCTAGCTATCGTGGTAGGTGGGAACAGTGCTCCTACTATGGTGATCAGTGGGTGCACTGCTGGACCGTGAGGGAATATTTATATCACTGCTGGTTTTGATAAAAACCTGACAGTGATAGGGGTCATTAGTGCCGGTTTTTAGAACCGAATGTGATTCTATGTATCACTGTCGGTTTTTATGAAAAACCCGACTAGTGATAGGCCTGACAAATAGCTATCACTGCCGCAGGTGCTTAGCTTTTATTTTTTTTTGAAATCAGAGCCACTAGTCGCGGGCTTTGGATAAAAAATTGTCCTGCCTGGGTTTCAAACTGAGGGAGCGAGAAAGAGGGATTAGTGGCTTAACTGCTGCGTTAAAGGAGGAATTTACGTTAGGAAACATTTTGTTATCATTTTTATAGTTTAAGTTGAGGTTCATTTAATTCTATAAAAATATAAAAAAAGTTTGCTGCACCTAGGATTCGAACCAAGGGCGTGGGCTTCACAGTAGCTGGCTTTTACCACTGCGCTCTGATAGGGAGTACGTCAAGGTATGTTTTCTTTTTTGTTTTATCCTCTGAACGAGAGTTAATTAATTCGAGGTCCAGATTATAGGGCCTTAACCGCTGCGCTAGCATTAGGGATTACGTTAGTTTAGGTTATGTTTTTTTTCTTTTGTCCGTTTAGTGCATGTAAATACATATAATTTATTGTAAAATAATACAAATATTTATGTCTCGGTTATTTAATTCCATGATAAATAATTAATGGTTAATAATTATCAAATAATAGTGTTTCTGAACATCGTCTCAATATTTGATTACATAGTCAATTATTTAATTTTAGAGAAGTGCATAAAATATAAATTAGATTACATAGTTGGTGAACAACGTCCGAATAATGATTACATAGTTAACAATAATTTAACTATCTTTAGGTGCATCAACAATGAGGGCCTCATTGTGATCAAGCCGTATGTAAGCAGGTTGGTCACCCTCTTGAAGGATAGGTAGGGGTACATTCGCCCCAACAGAGGCATTTCTTGATAGTCCTTGTAGTCTTCTTCGTCCGTCACTCCATCGACACCGACAATCTTCATTTTCCCTTCTAGGACCACTTTTAACCTTCCTTTTGTCTTGTTGTCCTTTGCATAGAAGACTTGCATAACATCTCTTGCAAGGACGAAGGGGCCGTCTTTGTATGCGGTCTTAGTGCGATCAATGGTAGTGAACTCTTCGCTGTCAATGTTCATTTCCTCGAGCTGGACCCACTGGCAGCAAAAAAGAGCTGCCTTCAATGGACTATAGGCTAGCACCCATATCTCATCTATGAAACCATAGTATGTTGCCTGCACGTTGCCATTTTCGTCGTGAGCATCAAAACAAACACCACAATTTTGGTATGGGCTCTTTCCATCTTGCTTTTTTGTGTAAAATATGAATCCATTGATCTCATACCCTTGGTACTAAAGATTTGTACTCGAAGGTCCCTTGGCTAAGGCATCCAGTTGATTACCCAACTTTATTCCAAGCAAGCAGCGTCGCAACCAGTTGACAAATTCCTCCTTATGTTTTTTATCCAGCCAAGCCTGTGACCTGCTCGGATATAGATTTTGTAGCGATTTCCTAGTGCTCGTCAATGTATGGCATCACACCCTTGGCTTGCTAGAGAACAGTGAACTATGCTTGTCTGAAAGAAACAGGGTCGTCTACTATAACAGATTTCTCCCCGATCGTTCCTTTGCCATGTAGTCTTCCCTCGTGACAAGATTCTGGAACTCTGACCCTTTTGATGTCCAGATAATATGTGTAGAACTCAATGGCCTCCTCTGTTGACCATCCTTCAACCATGCCCCCTTCTAGCCTGAATTTGTTTCTAACATACCTCCTGAAAACTTTCATCAATCTTTCGAAAGAGAACATCTGATGCAGGTACATTGGGCCAAGGGCCCTAATTTGGTCAACAAGATGAATGAGCAGATGCAATGAGATATCAAAGTAAGTCGGCGAGAAATGCATCTCAAGCCTAATGAGAGTTTTGGCTATGTCCCGCTGCAACTGCTCTAGCGTGGACACATCAATGACTTTTTTTGAGATCGCGTTGAAGAACGAGCACAACTTTATGATTGGGGCGCGGACATTTGGGGGCAGGATACCACATAGGGCAATAGGGAGCAGCTGAGTCATAATGACATGACAGTCATGGGCCTTCATTGGGCCATAGTTGAACTTGAGTTCTCTCATGTTCACTAGCCTCTTCGGGTTCGCACAGTAGCCCATCGGGACTTTGAGTTCATTGAAGAAAGAAATAAGTGCATGCTTTTCTTCCTTCTTCAATGTCCATGACGCAACCGGGAGTTTGAACTGGCCATTCTCTAGCTCCACGGGATGCAGCTCCTTCCTAATTCCCAAGTGTTGCATGTCTAGGCGTGTGGCTAGTGAATCCTTCGATGTCCTCCCATTGTCCATCAAGGTGTTAAGAGTGTTAGTGCACACATTTTTAGTGATGTGCATGGGATCAAGATAGTGGCGTACACTCAGAAATGGCCAGTAAGGTAATTTCTAGAAAACCGATTTTTTCTTCCAAACGCTCCCATCAGGCACTGCTACTACATTGTCCGCCTTCCCAAGGACAACCTCTAGTTTGTTGAGTTCTCAAAGTATCGCAGACCCGTCTCGATATTTTGGAACTAAGCGTTTCTCAATAGTACTGTTGAAATCTTTTCTATTCCTACAGTAAGGGTGATCCTTAGGTAGGAACCTATGATGTCCCATATAAACTATCTTTGAGTTATTTGGTAGATTTACCGCATTGGTGTCATCCAAACACTCGACACATCCAGTATAGCCTTTTGTCTTCTCTCCGAACAACAAACCTCGACCTGACAGGTCGGTGATTGTAGCGATAAGTACTCCCTTGATCGTGACATGTTCCTTTTTGTACTCATCCCAAATATCCGACACACCCTTTTCAAACATCTCCACTAGTTCATTGATCACTGGTTCCAGAGACACATCATTGTCATTCCTAGGTTGTCTTGGCCCTTGGATCAGTAGTGGCATCTATATGTACTGACCACTTCATACAGACCCAAAGTGGAAGGTTGTATATACAGAGCGTCACTGGCCAGGTGCTATGATTGCTTCTAACCTGGTCGAGAGGATTCATCCCATATGTGTTCAAAGCAAATCAAAGGTGCCTTACCTCTCCACCGATGTCCTTATAGAACATAGTATTGACAGTCCTCTAGTCATGCCCATCGGTGGAGTGCCTCATCATTATATCATTCTTACGCTCTTCACCATGCCAGCACAACAGCTTGGCTGACTTTGCACATGCAAATAGCCTATGCACCTAGGGAGCTATAGGAAAATACCAAATGACCTTTATGGGACCTCCTCTAGTCTTGGTACCCTCATCTGACGACCCTTCTTTGTACCATAGAGCTTCACACTTGGGGCAATTGTCCAAGCCTTTGTATTTGTCTCCACGGTACAATATGCAATCATTAGAACACACGTGGATTTTTTCAACCTCGTTTTTTTCTAGGACCATTTTCTTATTATACCTACCAACTAATCGAAGCCTTTATCGCTTAATCTGTTTGTCGATTTGAACTCTAATAGCATGATGTCAGGCTTCTAGTTTGCTCATTGGACTAATTCCTATACAATGGTGTTTTGCCGTCTTGTCTCATTTTCTCTAGCTTTCTCAGCTGTCTTTCACTAAGACATCCGGTCTCTACATTACGTAGCAGTTGAGAAATGCCATCGTTATCCTTAGTGTCATCAGCTAGCATGTTCCTAAACACATTATTAACTTTGTCCATAGGTTCCAGTGCTGACACCGGGTTCCTCGTCAGCATCGTGGATGGCTACGTCAGGCATGTCCACATCATCATCGTTTTCCTGCAGAACATTCACACCAACCTCACCATGCATAGTCCATATCATATAGTTTGGCATGAACCCCCTGGTAATCAAGTGCGATCATATAGACTCAATTTGACGAAAGTTCCTTTGATTCTTGCAATCTCTGCGTGGGCAGAAGACCAGGGTTCCCATTCCTAGCATGGGCTTTGGCATCGGTGATAAATTGGCTAATGCTATGCATGTACCGCTTGTCTGTTCAGGACAAATGCAACCACTCTTGATCCATCTCTGCACAAAAAAAATACTGAGTCAGTAATTACAAAAAAGTAATAAGAAATCAAGCTTCATGAACAACAATTATAGCTCAAAAGTACCATTTTTAGAAAACATTATTGTACACTAATTATTGGAAAATTGAAATTGGTAGCCCTGGCCCTGTAAATTGAAAATCGTAGTAAAAACAATTATTACACAATAATGAAGAACAACTATTCTACTCTACTTCTAAGAACTAATTATAGCATCACATACTAACAATGATGATCTTGACCACCATAGAATAATTAGCTAGGAATTTAAATGTGTTCATAGACACCAACCTTTTGCATGATGGATTCACCATAATTTGAGCCTTGCACAAATGTCCAATTGGAAAAGTGCTCTCTAGAATGGAGAAGGAACTAGAATGAGAATCAAGCAATGTAGCCATCAAAACAAAGCTAATTAAACAACAAAATCAACGAAGTGGATGTTTGTTACTAACCTTAAAGCAAAAAGATCAAGCCATTCTTCAAAATCCAAGCGCTAGCTTCATGGTGAAGAGCAGCCGCAACAATGGAGGGAAGGCCCCAAACGTGCGCCTCTATTCTCGGGATGGAACAGAGGAAGGAAGAAGAGGACGGTTGTAGTCTTTTGTGATGTAGGCCTATCATCGTCGGTTCTTGAATAGAACCAATAGTGATAGATCCCAATCACTATCGGCTCTTTGCTTGAACCGATAGTGATAAGTGGCCGTCAAAACACTACCGGTTCAAGCCACAAACTGGCAGTGATGTGGTCCTTCACTGCCGGTTTTAGCCCAGTCCCAATCATTTTCTCATTTTCAAGTTCATAACTGGCAGTGAAGGTATATCATTGTTGGTTCTCACAAATCCTACAGTGATGAGGCCGATAGTGATGTCCAAATCTATAGTAGTGACATCGTAGCGTCTCCTTAGAGCCAGCGTCTCCATCATGGGCACACGACCATGCGCCGGCCGCTATCGTAGACATGTGGCCATGCACATTACAGTGCGAATATGGCCTAGCTTCGAGGCACAGAGGGCCACGCTTGGCTAGCAACGATGACCGTGGTGGGGTGACTGGCTCTATTAGAATAACGATTTTAAGAGACGGTTAAACATGCTTAATAGAGGCGAGCAATTCACCCACATCTAATTCAAAGCCTATGTTAATCCAAGTTTTCAAATACGGTGGTTTATGTATGCCTTTGTTAATCAGGGAAAAAATGCCGACCGCCTAGGCACCTATTTGAGCTACTACGAGCCTCGATCTGGGACGCCACCACCACGCTTCATGTTATATGCCCTTGTAGACACTATTATTGTAGTCTCTGACCTCCTTGGCCCACCGCTAGGGCATCGCTAGCTATACCATCCTCTATGGATCTGGTGTGGGCAACAGTGTAAAGATATAATGGACTAAAAAGGTGTTTGGATCCAGGGACTAAAGTTTAGTAGATGTCACATCGGGAATTTAGATACTAATTAGAAAGACAAAACATGAGTCTAATTAGGCTTAATAGATTCATCTCATAAATTAGTCTCACTCTTTGCAATTAGTTTTGTAATTAGTCTATGTTTAATACTCCAAATTTGTGTCCAAACATCTAATGTGACAGGGACTAAATTTTAATAGGGGGAACCAAACACCCAGTAAGACAGATGATGAATTGGGCTATACAAATTTAAACCAACAACCTTAGCCTATGCAAATGCTAACCCCAAACCCCAAGCCTCTGACACCTAATTTCTTCTATAAAAGCAAACTAAGAAAATCCTTGGAGCCATCACAACTACTTAGCTCCCTACCAAAGTTCACACTAAGATATAGGAGAGACCATTAATAGGTCCATGTCGTTTGAGATGCACTTGTCTTCTTTGTTGTGTAATATGTTGGGGTATATCTTAATGTGATTTGAATGACTTATTTAACCATTGACCTTGTCCTATAGGACATACTACAAGGAACACATATATATGAGCTCAGTGAGATTGCTCAAAATACTCATGAAAAGCCAATGAGTTTGAATTATATGCTCCATCAATGGGTATGCTTTTTGGTAACCTACTACTCGTAAAGGGCTTCGATGGATCTTACTTTTCACAAAACTATCAATTTAAAGCATATTCTATTATTCATTTTTGAATAAGTGTAACCTCTATTCTAGATAAATGTTCAAGATAACAGTCTATTAAAACACCAATGTTGACCTCAAAAAAAGGTCAAAGAAGAGGTTGCATTCAAACTTGGGAATTAATTGCAAACAAAAAGAATCAAATTTAAATGAGTTGGGCCAAGTTTGCAAGTTCGAGGGAAAATTGGCTTAGGCTAATTTTGGGTGACATTCGGACCTGCTCGGTGTACACCAGCCTAGGTCAGTTTTTCCTGAGTGAGCGTCATGGCTGCTGTCGATGCGGGACCCACAGGATACCCCGCAAGGGAAAGAGAAGATCTAGTCCAACTAGGATTCTTCCCATGTGATCTTAGTAGTAGTACTATTTAGTAATCCTACTAGGATCTCTCATTGTAAACCGACTAGGACTCTGGCCTCCTGACTATATAAAGGAGGGCAGGGCTCCTAGAGAACAGAAGAACAATTGTACAACACAACACTTTACAATCAATCCAACGCAAAGGCTAACGCCGACTGGACATAGGGTTATTACTTGATCCACAATCGAGGGCCTGAACCAGGATAAATTGACTGTCTCTTGCGTTAACCATCGAGTTCAGCATACGCCGAAGCCCGAACATACTGCCCCGGGTACCCTCGTGGTAGGCTATCGGTGGTAAAACATCGATAGCTGGCGCGCCAGGTAGGGGCTTTCGGCGAACTTGCATCCGAGAGCTCGATGGACCTCAACAACATGATCTTCTCAACGGGATCCACTTTCATCTTCGGCTCATGGATCTACGAGGCAGACAATAATGGCAAGCTCTAAAGTCGTCTCCTCGAAGATTCGAAACACCATGAAGACGATTCTATTCCGACGACCACGATAGATCAAATCTCCGAAGGATTCGCGCAGCTCATAGTGTCTGATTCAACTCAGGTTCCGCAGCTTTGCGCATCCGACTCAAATTCGAGCTCCGCATTCGAGTTGGAGTCTTATCCGAGTCCTTTCGGGAAACCAAGTTCTTTTCCGATGGGACTTAAGAACGTGGCCCTGACCTATCAAGAATACAACTCGGAGTATGCATAGAATCCCTTCAAGAAGTTGGATCTTCCTCCACTTGGACTCCTAGACATGGCAACATCTTATCAGGGACAGTTCAAAAGATCCTTCAATCCAATGCTTGGGATACCACTGACAGGAGCCCAAGAGGGTCTCGTGCTAACGATAATATCACAAGACTGTATCATCCACTGGCTAGGTTCTGTTCCTAAAGATAGCGGAACCCAACTAGTCGGCACAACAATAGCTATCCTACCTTACCAAGAAGGATACTCGATCTGCGACATCGAGGCATCTACTGAAGTCATCAGCAACTCCGACAGTATGAAAACTAACACCAATAATAGAACGGCTCATGCACAGGAAGTGCTCATGGTTCGATGTCCTCGGTCACCATTAAATCCCCCAGAAGCACCCGATGTCAGGTCATCAGATGAATCAGAATCCAACATATCACCCTTTGCCCAGGGCTACGATGGAGAAACCAAGAGTCAGAAACAAGCTAGAGAAAGGAAAAACAAGTTGAAGCAAGGGCGCCAACACCGTGCTAGGTAGCGCAGGGAAGCCTGGATCAGATACGAGTCAGATTTGGCTGAATACGACAGAAGAAAATCATAGCGAGAAGTCGAAGGAAGAGGCACGGCAAATACGCCTTACGATAAGATTCAAGAAGCATTAGAAGAACTCAGGGCAACTTCATATCCCGGTGAGAAGTATGAACAGCTCCAAGACTTGCTCCGGTCGACGATCCCAAGAACGCATGAAGAGAGAGCCCAATCAAGACTACCCGCCAGATCAACAACCCACAGGCAAGAAGATCAAAATCAAAGGAAGTCTGCTTTCGAAAGACTTGGGCCAGGTGGAAGCCATAACAGAGAAAGTAGGAAGGAACATAATCAAGGCCACCAATTTGAACAACCAAGAAAGACCAGGAGTAGGGTGCCTAGCCAGTCAGCCTCGCAAAACTATTCCCATCAAAACAACAGTTGGCCAGAAGGAGGTGCCGAATCCGAATTCAAAGAAGCTGGAACGCACGACAGATTCCCCTGTTTCGTGAACGGGCTTGCATCAGTACGATTACCTCACAAGTTCAAACCATCTGACCACTCCAAGTATGATGGCAAAACTGAACCAAGGCAATGGCTCAGAATATATTCACAATCAATTGAACTAGCCGAAGGAGACGACGATATCAAAACCTTGTTCTTTCCCATGGCACTAGAAACTATGCCCCTCTAATGGTTCGATAAATTGAACCCAGGATCGATCAGAAATTGGGAAGACTTGCAAAGAGCTTTCTATGAAAATTTCACGGGTATCATCACACACCCGATCACTCATGCAGAACTGAAAGGACTCAAGCAAAAGGGAGGCAAAAGTCTCAGAAATTACTATCGACGATTCAGGCGAACTACGGGCTCAAGTGCACGACATCACCGAACGAGAAGTAATTGAAGCTTTCTCTCACGGAATCATGGCTAGGTGGCAATTCCAAGACTTCTGCAAAGAAAATCCGAGAAACAATGAAGAATTCAGATGAACAGTAGAAAAGATGATTACCGCAGAAGAAAAAACACGAGAAAGGTTCCCGGATAAAAGCAACCAGGACAACCCGGACAAGCAAAATCACAGAAATAGCAGACATCAAGAAAGAAAACATAGACCAGACAATACCGTGGTAATGGCCGACAAATCAAAGAAATTTTCCGAAACCCAGAAGATATGATGACATTGAAAACATACGTTGCCCATTGCACCCCAATGGGAGACACACCATCGGAAATTGCTACACTTTCAATGATCGATACACAAGAAAGGATAGTAAGGAGAACACCAAAGAGGACAATTAGAAAAAAGATGAAGACAACCATGAGGACAAAGGATTCCAAAAACCCAGGGGAACGGTAGCAGTGATCTTCTCAGGGGCTCCAGATTGTAGAAGCAAACATCAAGAAAAACTAGCACTATGGACTATCATGACAGCAGAACCGGCTACACCAAGATATCTCAATTAGTCACAGTATCCTATCCAATTTACCAGAGAAGACCAATGGACTACCGTGGGAAACGCAAGCCATTATCCACTAGTTCTAGATCCAACTATTGCTGGTATGACTGTCACCAAAGTATTAATCGACGGGGGAGCCAGACTCAACATCATCTTTTCAGAAACACTAAGGAAGATGGGACTACAACTCGCTGGGATGATCACACTAACAAGCACACCTTTTTATGGAATAGTACCCGGCAAAGCAGCCATGCCGCTCGGACAAATTACTCTACCAGTCACTTTTGGAACACCCTCGAACTACCATACAGAATTCATCAAATTTGAGGTGGCGGACTTTGAGTCATCATACCACGCAATTCTCGGACGACCAGCACTAGCAAAATTCATGGCGATACCGCATTACCCATATTTACTGCTCAAGATGCTAGGACCTAATGGAGTACTTTCCCTTCGAAGTGACTTGAAACATGCTTTTGACTGCGATGTTCAAGCAATCCAGATTGCAGCCAGAGCACAAGATGACCAAAGTAGAAAAGAAATAGCCACAATTGCTGCAGAGATGAGCCAAGAAGAATTAGAAATACCGGCTAAAAAGCCTAGCATCATCGCACCACCAAAAGAAGCCGACGTCAAGCAAATTGACTTGGGCACTGGCGATACCTCCAAGACAGCAACCATCAGTGCTCACCTCTCGGCAAAATAGGAACACACGCTCACCAACTTTCTTCGAGACAACAAAGATATCTTCGCTTGGAAGCCGGCCGACATGCCGGGTGTCCCAAGAGAGTTGGCTGAGCACAGAATTGATGTTAATGAAAGCTCTAAGCCTGTAAAGCAATGGCTACAACGATTCTCACCTGACAAGAAGGCAGCAATTAAAAAAGAAATCACAAAGCTAATGGCAGCCGGATTCATTAGAGAAATCCTTCATCCAGATTGGCTAGCAAACCCGGTCCTTGTGCAGAAGAAGAACACGAACGAGTGGCGCATGTGCGTCGACTATACAGATCTCAACAAACATTGCCGAAAAGATCTGTTCGGGCTACCATGCATTGACCAGATAGTTGACTCAACAGCAGGATCTGCACTATTATCCTTTCTCGATTGCTATTCAGGGTATCACCAGATCGCATTAAAAGAACAAGACCAGAGCAAGATGTCTTTCATTACTCCGTTCAGTGCTTACTGTTACAAGACCATGTCGTTTGGACTAAAGAACGCTGGCGCCACATACCAAAGAGCTATCCAAACTTGCCTTGGGGATCAAATCGGTGAAAATGTGGAGGCATATGTGGATGATGTAGTGGTGAAAACAAAGAACCCAGACACTCTGATTGAGGATTTAAAGCAAACCTTTGAAAACTTGAAGAGATGGAGATGGAAGTTGAACCTAAATAAATGTGTATTCGGAGTTCCCTCAGGACAACTACTCGGATTTTTTATCAGTCAGCGCGGGATTAAAGCCAGCACCAAGCAAATTCGAGCTATAATAGAAATGGGCCCACCTAGACACATCAAAGATGTGCAAAAGCTAACGGGCTGCATGGCGGCACTCAATTGTTTCATTTCAAGGCTCGGTGAAAAAGGACTACCTTTCTTTAAACTACTAAAGAAGACAGATAAGTTTGAATGGACAGAAGAAGCCAATGAAGCTTTCAAGAAACTTAAGGCATACCTCACATCCTCACCAATTCTCACACCACCAAGGAAAGACGAAGATATGATGCTATACATTGCTGCGACTACTGTTGTGGTCAGCACGACAATAGTCATAGAAAGAGAAGAAGGACGCGTGTATAAAGTACAACGACCCGTATACTACATCAGCGAAGTATTATCTGAATCAAAAATATGGTACCCGCATGTGCAAAAACTACTCTACGCCCTATTGATCACCTCACACAAGCTTCGCCACTATTTTGAAAGCCACCAGATCACAGTGGTGATAGACTTCCCGCTCGGAGACATCTTACACAATAGAGATGCGACGGGACGCATATCAAAATGGGCAGTTGAACTCGGAGCTCTTAACATCGATTTCACCCCGCGGAAAGCAATCAAATCTCAAGCCCTTGCCAATTTTGTGGCCGAGTGGACAGAGATTCAACAGCATTTATCAGATACAATCCTTGACCACTGGAAGATGTACTTTGATGGGTCACTCAAACTAGGCGGAGCCGGTGCAGGCGTTCTCCTCATTTCTCCAGAAGGAAAACAACTCAAGTATGTCCTTCAGATATTATGGCAAGCTACAAATAACGAAGCAGAATATGAAGCCCTCATCCACGGGCTACGAGTGGCAATTACCCTCGGAATAAAGAGATTACTCAGTATACGGCGATTTAGCAGTAGTCATCAACCAAGTCAACAAAGATTGGGATTGCACCAAAGAAAACTGTGGGTGCTTACTGTGCTGAAATACAGGAAACTTGAAAAATATTTCCAAGGATTAGAAATTCTACATGTCCTGTGTGATTCCAACATTGCAGCAAATGTCCTCGCCAAGCTCAGGATCAGACAGAGCGAAGGTTCCACCCAGCGTATTCATAGAAGAGCTATCAGTTCCCTCCCCAAATAACCCAGTGAAACAACCCCTGAAATTCAGGCTAAAGGCGTTCAGATCTTGGTAATCAACACTTCATGGAGCCAAGTTTTCATCGACTATATCAAATAAAATAAATTGCCAGCAGATAAAGCAGAAGCCACCCAAGTTGTTCGCAGAAGCAAAAACTACGTTCTAGTAGGAGATAGACTTTACAGAAGAGCAGCATCATTAGGAGTACTCCTAAAATGTGTCTCATTTGAAGAAGGCAAAGAGATCCTAAACGAAATACACTCAGGTTGCTAGTGGAAATCATGCCGCTTCAAGAACACTAGGTTGGCAAAGCATTTCGCACCGGATTCTACTGGCCAACCGCTCTAGAAGACGCAGAAGAACTTGTTAGAAAATGCAAAGGTTGCCAAATGTTTGCAAGACAAGCCCATGTGCCAGCTCACAATCTTATCTGCATCCCACCCGCTTGGCCTTTTTCCTGCGGGGGGCTGGATCAAGTAGGACCTCTGAAGAAAGCAAAAGGCGGCTTCGAGTACATCTTTGTAGCAATCGACAAGTTCACCAAGTGGATTGAATACAAACCACTCGCAAAATACAACGCTGCCAAAGCAGTCGAGTTCATCCAAGACATTATGCACCGCTTCGGCATGCCCAATCAAATCATCACAGATCTAGGCTCCCCCTTCATAGCTATAGAATTCAAAAGCTGGGCACAAGACTGTGGTTTCAGTAT
This sequence comes from Miscanthus floridulus, assembly GCF_019320115.1. Taxonomy (NCBI): domain Eukaryota; kingdom Viridiplantae; phylum Streptophyta; class Magnoliopsida; order Poales; family Poaceae; genus Miscanthus; species Miscanthus floridulus. The sequence continues at coordinate 70,875,603 of NC_089592.1, forward strand.
AGACTACGCGTCTGTCGCACATCCAGAAGCCAACGGACAAGTAGAAAGGGCCAATGGACTCATACTAGCCGGATTAAAACCAAGGTTATACGAAGAACTAGTGGACTATGGGTCCAAATGGATTGAAGAATTACCTAAAGTAGTATGGGGGCTATGAACTCAAATAAGTAGAGCAACAGGCTACTCACCCTTCTTCCTAGTTTATGGGTCAGAAGCCGTACTGCCTGCCGATTTGATCTGGACATCACCAAAGATAGAACAATACGATGAAGGAGAAGCAGAACACACAAGAAGATTAGAACTCGACAGCTCAGAAAAAGTCAGGGTAAACGCTACCCTCCAATCAGCCAGATACCTACAAGGTTTAAAACGACACTATAACAAGAGTACCCATCCTCGATCATTACAAGTCGGAGACTTAGTGCTAAGAAGGATACAAAAAACTGACGGACGACATAAGCTACTCAGTCCATGGGAAGGTCCGTTCATTGTCACAAAAGTCACCGGACCAGGCACATACAAGTTAATAACCGAAGATGGAAGAGAAGTCAACAATACATGGCACATCAGCCAGCTAAGAAGATTCTACGCATGAAAACAACTCAAAGGAGAATACATGTACGAAGCACAAGAGATCAACGTTCATGACCTATAAAGATGTTGTTCCTCGACAAAATGTGTATTATGGCGTATCAAACGATCATAATCAATAAAGATGGTTTTTTGACAACATATGTCTTATGATGACTTAGCCCCGAGTTGTTTCCAAAAGAGCAAAATGGCTGAAACATGCCTGAGCCTACCGACTGAGAGCAAAATAGCTGAAAAGATGCTTGAGCCCGCCGATGAGGGTAGCTAATAAGCTAACACCCGAAACAAAAGAGCAAAATGGCTGAAACATGCCTGAGCCTACCGACCGAGAGCAAAATAGCTGAAAATACGCTTGAGCCCGCCGATGAGGGTAGCTAAAAGCTAACACCCGAAACAAAAAGCAAAATGGCTAAAAACATGCCTGAGCATCCCGACTGAGAGCAAAATAGCTGAAAAGACGCTTGAGCCCGCCGATGAGGGTAGCTAAAAGCTAACACCCGAAACAAAAAGCAAAATGGCTGAAAACATGCCTGAGCATCCCGGCCGAGAGCAAAATAGCTGAAAAGACGCTTGAGCCCGCCGATGAGGGTAGCTAAAAGCTAACACCCGAAACAAAAAGCAAAATGGCTGAAAACATGCCTGAGCATCCTGGCCGAGAGCAAAATAGCTGAAAAGACGCTTGAGCCCACCGATGAGGGTAGCTAAAAGCTAACACCCGAAACAAAAAGCAAAATGGCGGAAAACATGCCCGAGCATCTTGGCCGAAAGCAAAATAGCTGAAAAGACGCTTGAGCCCGCCGATGAGGGTAGCTAAAAGCTAACACCTAAAACTAGTCGACCGAAATTAAGCTTCAAAAGACCATCTAGCTCTTTGTTCCGAAAAGCAAGAGGCTCGGGGGCTACATCCAGATAGGAATACTTTTTCCTCAGAAAAGCTCAAGCACCACTCAAGAAAGTACTTGGATGCCAAAATTTGTCAAGGCAACGTTCTATGCCGAGTCGTTTTACATAGCGCAGACGAAAGGTTGTCAACACAAAGATCTACATCTAACAAGTCATAGCGTAGACAAAGCACTCGACGGATCATAAAAGAGGAAGAAAAGAAAAGTACTCGACAATTCGAGGGATTTCGTCAGGATAACACACAGAGTTGTTCGCAGAGCAGAGACGAAAATGGGACAAAGTACTCAACAAGTCAAGTAACTCCGACCACACCCAGGCAAAGAATACATCAACGAAAATAAAGAATCTTCATTTGAAGAGGAGTGTAATATTACAAGAGGCTGGTCAATTGGATCAGGCATTGTCATCAGGAATGGAAATATCAATATTAAGACTGTCTACAACCCTACTAGCTAAATCTTCGACCTCAGGCTCCATCCTCTCAATGGCATCAAGGTATTCTTGGCTATCAGCTTCCTCTGCTATCTTGGACAGAGGCACCTCTGGAGCAAGGACCCGGACCTGGGCCAGCACATTCTTGGTACATACTTGAGCGCACTTCTTCATGAACTCTTGGAAACGAGTCAGAATCCGAGGAATGAACTGAGCCCAAGATTGCCCGTCATCCGCTGGAGTCCGGAGAACATCAGCTACTGAATGAAAGGATTTCCACAAAACGTTCCAATTTTCAGTAGCCGTCGCCAGCTTCCTAGACAAGTCTTCAATAGTTTTTTGGGCCTGCACAAGATCTTTATTAGCTCCATGCCTGATCAACTTAGCAAGTGCAAGTTCTTCTTTAGCACGAGTAGTTACCTCCTCAGCCTTGTTATGATTTGTACGAACAAGAGTCTTCATTTCATCAATGCCCTCCGAGAGCTTTTTTCCTTCAACTCGGAGAGCTGGACAAGACACCAAACAACAAGTCAGCACTGAGGGAAAGGTTTGAATACTGAAAGAAATGGAGAGAACCCGGAATACCTTTACATTCTTTCTTCATGGCTTCCAAGCTCTTCATGGCCTCCGAGTTCTTTGAAGCCTCCCAGGATAGCAGCATCTTTCTGTTTCCCCAACTCCTAGACAATAGTGTCTCTCTGTTTCTCTACCTCTACCACCTGGGCACGAAGAGCCTTTTCCTCTTTTTGATGCGACTTACGCTCAGTCTCCAACTCAGCTCGGAGGAGGTCAAGGTCAGTCTTCAGAGAACTTACCTCGGAGGACAACTTCTTCTCGGTTTCAGACGAAAAGAAGAAGCCGGTATGGTCACGAGAGAAAGTCTAAACAATTAAAGATAGAGAAAAATAAGGCGTAAGGACGAAGGCAAAACAAATAGCCTAAGAAAGAATCTCAGAAAAACTTACGTGAAGCTTCTCCCCGAAAGAAGTCGCAGAGGACGCCAAGCTCCCCTAGGCTGCGGTCAGCTCCGATAGCCGATGGGTGGCATCGAACTGTTGCACCACGTCACTGGAAAAAGAGGGACCACTGGAAGCAAGAGAAGGGGAAGGAGAGGCTGGCTAGGGCGAAGAAGGAACGACCAAAGCAACCTCCAGGGAAGCCGAAGCCAATCCCGCAGAAGGACCCGACGCGACGGCCACAGTCACCTTCGGGGCGGCCAAGTTCGCAATTTCACCAGATAGTTCCGAAGCCCCCGCAGCAACTTCACCAATAGTATGTTGCGAGTCCTGAGGCTCAGAACTCAATGGCATGGCAGAAGGTTGAGAAGAAGTCGATGAAGAAACGAGAGAAGACGAAAGACTAAAATTTGATAAAAAAATCACCGATGAGAACCAAAAGAAGGAAGACAGAAGCAAAAGGATGAAACCAGAATCTACTCACCTAGCCACTTTCTTCTTCGTAAAGCCAAAAGAAGGCCTCGCAGGGGGGACCACAATGGCGAAAACATCCCTGCCACCCGACGACGGGAGCGGGATAGCAGATACCAGAGCCACGAAAGAAGCCGGGGCTGGAGCCATGGAAGAACTCTGCACTGGAGGAGCGGTAGAGCTCGGTACCGAGGCTACCAAGGAACGCAACACCGGAACTTCAGAAGAAGTCAGCGTGGGAGCCTCAGAAGAACTCGTACCCGACGTCCGGTTACTTCAAAAAAGTTCAAAACTAAAAGTCAAGACAAAGAAGAAAAATCCAATGCAACAGGAATATAAAAACAACTCATCGCCGCATGATAAGGGGTACTTCGTCATCCTCCTCTCCCTCAGCCAAGGAAACCAGAGCACCTGCTGGAAAAAGAATAAAAAGTACTCAATTCAAGAGAGAAACAGGAAAATAGAAGAACAAAGAGTATTAAATGTGCTCACCTAAGAGCATGCTAGCAACAACTGGAGTACCTAAGAGAGTACTTGGTTTGCAAGGCTTCTTGGAGACGGGCAGGCTAGATGAAGACCCATCCATTCGCCCCCTCTTCGGGACGCTACGAGGACCACAAGGGACTAGACGAGGAACATATTCTTCATACACATCAACAAATTCGGAAGAAACCCCAGGAAGGGCTGTGGAGGTTGGGGACTTACTAGTTGCAGAAGTTCCAGCAAGTTTATCCCCAGTCTCCGCCATGGCAGGGAGAACATCAAGAGGGATCGGGTCAACAAAGTTCCGCCCAAGCTCCTGTGAAAAAGGATAAAACAACAAGACAAGGAAGAGCTAAGCAAAAATGGATGTAGCAAGAGTACATAAAGTACCCAAACAAAGAGATAGACAACTCACAGCTGGGGGTGGGTTGTTGGCAGAGAACTCGGAGACAGCAGGAGGAATAACGCTAACTCCTTTCAGCATCTTCTGGAGATGCTCGAGTACCTCCTCATCGGTCAGCTCAAGAGCTGGGACCATGCGTGAAGGATCCTCGGCCCCAGAATACTCAAAGCCAAGGTGCTCCCACTCTTTCAAAGGCTGGACTCGACGACAAAGAAAGCTCGAGACAATACCAAAACCGGTTAAACCCTGTTGTTTTAGCATGCTAATCCTATCAAGGAGTGGCTGGATCACTTGAATCTCAGCGGGTGACTCAAGTTTCTTGTCCCATCGGTCATTCACCACAAGACCAGATCTAGAGTGGATGACAAGGGAAGGGATCAAATTAGCAGCATAAAACCAGTCGGCACGCCAATCTTTTACAGAATCAACCAGGTCATAGTCAAAGAACTTGATCTTAAGACCCTGGCGAAACTGAATCCTGCAACCGCCAAGAACGCTGGTTTCTTCGCGGTGGGGTTGAGGTTTCAGACGAAAGAAGTAGCAAAAAAGAGATAGAGAAGGAGGGACTCCAAGGAAAGCTTCACAGAGATGAACAAAAACGGAAAGATGGAGAATGGCATTAGGGGTTAGATGGTTCAGACTAACCCCAAAATAACCAAGAAACTGATGAAGGAAGGCGGAAGCAAGAAGGCAAAGTCCAGCGCGGACAAAGGAAATGAAGAGGACAATCTCACTAGGACCCGGAGCAGGAACCCGATGCTCGCCCGGAACTCTCCATTCAGCGATGACTTTGCTTTGGATCAAGTCATCGCTGACGAGCTCGCGTAGCTGATCTTCGATTGTTGTTGGAGCCGACCAAACCTTCTGAGCTGCCCTCATAGCCACGAACTCTTGGTTCTCGATCAAAGAAAGGGATGACTCCTCGTCCACAAAGGTCGCCTGGGACTTGCTCGCGGTTTTCTTCTTACCCATGAACTAGCGGAAGCAAAAAGTTATTGAGGAAGATGAAGCTAGACGGCGGCGCTAAGGACGGCGACTGGCAATGGCGACGGCGGATGATTAAGAGCTAGGGTTTGAAGGCAAAAGAAAGGCAGTAAAGAGAAAGAGGACGAAGGGTCTATAAATAAATTTTACAGCATTAGAAACATGGCCCACCAGGACCCATTAAAACACCAGTGTGAGAACGCAACGGTCCATTTACCGACGCAGCTAAAATGACGGAGGGCACAAATCCACACAACGGTACAAACCAATGGGCAGATTTCAGACTTATCTATCCAGCATTACTGCAGAGCCATCAGATAACTGCAAGAACAACCTATCCTCGAAGAAGAAAGGAAGGGTAACTTCTGAAGGAACAAAAGAACCCGGTTCTTGATAAAAAGAACTCAGAAATTCTATAAGCAATACAGCAGGAAAAAGCATGGCAACTAAGAAGGCAAGAATCTTTTTTATTACAAATGAAATCAAGAAGTACAAGATTTCACATCTTACAAGACCCGACGAACTCGGTACTACAACAAGCAAGGTAGCAAAGAGGAACCCGGAACACGGCTAGGCTCTGGAACGACTATGTTTTCCAATTTGCTGCCAGGTAGAACAAACCACCCTCGGCTATACTGTTTTCTTCAAAGGACAAACACAGTGCATCCAAGATGGAAATCAGCAGCACAACAGGAAAGCATGGACCAAAGGAGGCTGGCAGGCATCTGTCTACCCAAGCCCGACGTGATGCAGGATTAGGTGTTGATCTGCACCGGACAGCCATAGGGTAGACAAAGAGCGCCAGCCAGGAACTGCCGGATGAAGGAAACGAAGCTCACATCACAAGACTTCCTCCAGCTATGACGAGATACACAACAACTACAAGATACGCCCGGGGGCTGCTCAACTTCACAAACTACCATATCCATTTCTACAAAGACTTTAGGCCACACAACAGAATGCTCAATGATTCAAAAACAAGCACCACAGGAGGGTATTTATAGACCAAAAGAGCGGTGCACATGAACCGGGAGCACCAAAGGTAAAGACCTGACAAAGGAAACAGTGAAAAGATAGAACTCAATGAAAAAGGACTCAGGCGTGAAGGAACAGTGACCAAGGACAAGCATATTCGGAAGGATATACCACCATGGTACAACCCGTCAACAAACAGCATTTACACCCAACCAACTCCATAAAACTACATCTGACAACAGTAGACTATCAAAGAATACGCCAAGACCTCGCATCCGAGTTCTTCCTGAACAAAACAACACAGATATACGCTCGGAGGCTGCATGTTGCGAAACTACTCGGATGATGGTTTAATCCAAGACTAAAAGGCTGCTTCGAAAAGATGCCGCAAAACTACTCGGATGATGACATAATCCAAGTCTCGGGGATTACTTCAGAACACAAATTTTCAAACAACATAAACATTCAAGACCCTCCAACTTTTTGTTCCAAATAGCAAGAGGCTCAGGGGGCTACACTCAGTGAGTGCATTTTTTCTTTGAAAAAGCGCACGTCACCAAAAGACTTCCTCAACGCAGACCACCTCAAGACATTACGACAAAAAGAACCCGGAACGAGTCATATTCGAGTTCTTTTTTTATAAAACTTTAACTGAACAATCAGAGCAACTTCAAGACAAGATCCTCCAGCTCCTTGTTCCAAATAGCAAGAGGCTCGGGGGCTACAACCAGATGGATGTACTTTTTCTTCAAAAAGCACTCACCACCCGAAGATCCTAAGAAGCGCTACAAGGTTTCACTCCAGAAAGCACTCGGATGACGTTTGTTCCTACTCAACAAGACCTGAAGGAGCAAAACGAGACTTTCAGAGCTCAACCATGAAGTGCTCGGGGGCTTGTCGATGCGGGACTCACAGGATACCCTGCAAGGGAAAGAGAAGATCTAGTCCAACTAGGATTCTTCCCATGTGATCTTAGTAGTAGTACTATTCAGTAATCCTACTAGGATCTCTTATTGTAAACTGACTAGGACTCTGGCCTCCTGACTATATAAAGGAGGGCAGGGCTCCTAGAGAACAGAAGAACAATTGTACAACACAACACTTTACAATCAATCCAACGCAAAGGCTAACGCCGACTGGACGTAGGGTTATTACTTGATCCACGATCGAGGGCCTGAACCAGGATAAATCGACTGTCTCTTGCGTTAACCATCGAGTTCAGCATACGCCGAAGCCTGAACATACTGCCCCGGGTACCCCCGTGGTAGGCTATCGGTGGTAAAACATCGACAGCTGCATAAACTGACCTAGGCTGATTTTGTTTGTCTAAGTCCAGTTTGATGCAAATTCGATCCAAACTTTCTCGAATCTTGTGGGAAACTTGCATATTATATTTTGAGAAGGTTTTCTACTAGGATAAGACCATATTCCCTCTATATATATTGGAGGATCATGGCCGATTAAGTTTAATCATACACAATTGTACAAAATCAATCTACTCTCTACTTTTCTCCTTTGCCCAACTTTCCAACCTCCATACTATTGTCCATCGCTTGATCCGATACCAAAAATGGCGTCGTAGGCTTGTTGGCCAATCGCCAACCCACCAAACGTCCTTGCCTAGTCAGAATCTCTCCTAGGCGTGAACTTCAACACCTACTTTGCTAGTTTGCCTATAAAGTAGCTATTCTTTTGTAACACTCCTGGTGTTACGAGCTTGCTTAGCACCGAGATTTAGGTCCAAGAGAAATTAGCCAAACAAATTTTTGGGTTTTTAAAATTTATAAAGCACGTGAAATGATAAGCAAATCCTATGTGACTCACTTTTGTGGACTCAAATAAATATCTAAGTTAACTTACTTGGTGCGTAAAAGTGCTAATGAAAATCCTAAAAAGAAGAATAGAATAAGTAGTTTTAATTGTTTGGTACGAAAAACACTTTCTATAAAAAAAATAAAACATAACTTGTATTTAGTACTTAAATAAAAATTGAAGTACAAGTTTAGTAGATGGAAATGCAACTTTAACTTTTGGAAAATAAATATTATTAACTAGTGTTTTTGAGAGCCCAAAAATCAAATTTGATGTTAAGATAAGCCCTTTTCGTTAAGTCGGCAAACACTTGAACTATTATTAAAATACCATTTTTGGCGAATTATATTGAGCAAAATAATTAAATGGTCCTTAAATATTTTGCTCCTATGGGTTAGTAAAAGGTATGGACTATTGCATAAGGTATTTGTTGGTTGAAGTTGACAAGGTTTAGACCTATTAAAATTGTGACAAAAGAGTTAATGGTTACTTAGCCCCTACTGAAATCCTTAACTTTTCTAAGTATGGAAAAGTAGTAAGACAATGATATTTTGACATTTAATTTCTAACAAAAATATTTAAACACTAGCTGCATATTTTGGTATTGTTGATTGCATCAAAGTGAGTGCTTGAGCATGGCATAGGTCGAAGTTGTGTTGGACGTCATGTTGCTCTCGTAAAAATTGCCCAAACTTCGTTGGAACGCGCTATAAACCATGTTGTTTGCGCTCTGTTCGTGAACCGACACTCCAGCGATGAACCCAAGTTGGCATCCATTTATGTCCCTCTTGGGTTGCTCTCAGGTCATGATGCTTGCTCCGCTAGCTAGCTGGTAGTGTCGACTTTAGGTTAGTAGGATTGGTTGAACTTCGGTTGAGATGATCGACATTCTTTGCTTCGCTTTAAAACACGTGCATGTCACCATTTGTAGTTGTTTAGCCTAGGTTCATAGTCACCATGCGAGTACGCTACTGTTGCCTGACCATTCCTGGCCTTGGCCATTGCCCCGTCCACCGTTCTCGTTGGCTACCGATCATCAACCTCACACCGGGCTGTGCCGACCGCAATCGCCTTCCATAGGGCCGGACTGAGCTACAGTGCTATTGCATGGCTACCGCATGCGCGTTGCTGGCCAAGCCATGCATGGAGCTAAGATGACTCCATAGCAGTCAATGTCTGGCCGTCGTGGCACCCATCTCGCTGCTCAATTCACCTACCCGTCGAGTCGCTGTCTGCATCCATTTTTTCATCGCGTTGCTACCCTTTGTCGCGGTGTCAATGCCTTTCACGTGCAACCGTTGTTCCACAGCCACTGTCTATACCCTACCAAGACCGAGCAGTCCCATCTTGGCACCCCACGACATGCTCCATCTAAGCCTCACCGTGCGGATGCTCCCGCTCATTTAACGTAGCCTTTGTCAAGGTTGTCCGAGCCTAGAAGTCATTGCCCCGTCTGCCTTGCCGCCAATGGAGCCATGTCGCTTCGCAAGCTTGTACGCGCGGTTCGTGAGACCCTACCTCGATTTAGGGCTCTAGCAGCTAGGATTGGAGACTCGCTAGTAGCCGACTCGCACCAAGGTAGACGAGCCTTGTTGTCGAACAATTCGGTGTTTTGCCGTCACCGGTCATCTCACTGTCGTAGTATGGCACATTTTGGGGGTAAGTCTATATGCTTGCTCTTAGTTCAATTCAAGTCAGCTGTAGACTCATCTTAACCCCTTGGTGCTAGTTCTCACCCAAGCTTCGCTGAAGGTCCCACCGATGGTGAGCTAACACGACCATGTCCATCTCGGTATGCTGCTGCCTCCGTCGCTCGCACATGGCTAGCGCCACACAAGGCCTCTCCATCCTCATCAACGCATCGGCTGCTCTAGTGGTATGACATTAGTGCTTGCGCACCACATCTTTTCTCTCTTCGCCCTCCTTGTTCACCGGAACGGCTGCGCCACAGCCGTACACCACTGCCTGCCACTGCAGCATGCGCTAGAGTGCCTCCTAGCTCTCCACCACCATCCAGCATAGCCTCTTAGGCTAGGGATTGCGATCGACCCTCTAGATAAGTCTATGTGAACCCTAGATGGCCGGCGTGACCGCTTGGTGCCCGTGCTCACCGTGCCGTCGCGCGTCCTGCTTCGGGGATGTGCGTGGGGAAATTAGGAAGTAGTCAGGGAGGGTGAAATGAATTGGTTAGAGAGAGAGGGAAACAGTAAACAAACGGCGACGTAGTTTCAGAAAATATTAGGGTCTCTTTTGCTAAAGAGTCACGAGTGCGTGAACTCCCCGCTTGGGGCCATTGCTAGGCCGACCTATTGCGCATGCCCGCGTTCCGCGTTGGGCCAAGCCGGGTTGTTGGGCCAAATGCTTGCCACCGGGCCTTTTTGTTTTCTAAAGCATTTTCTATTTTAGTTTCTAAGGTAAACTTGTAAATTCAATATAAAATTGTATAGTTAACCAAAAATTATGAAACTAATTTTGTTAGGTTCCTAAAATCATGATCTATCTGCTAGTATATTTTATTCATGTAGTTTTATAATATTTTTGGGAGTTGTCTAATTAATTTAAGATGCTTAATATTGTAAGATATAAACTTATAGGAATTTTTATGATAAATTGGTGATAGTGTTGGCTCTGAAACTTTCATAGTAAATTCCTCACATTATTAGATGCTCACTGTAATTTTTGTAGCTCCATAATAATTAGTTTGCTAAGGTAGCTAAATGAGCCCTAGCTCAAAAATATATGTTTATTCAATAAAATGCCAAAGCACCTTGGGATTTTAAAACTAGAACATTTTTCTAGAGGCGAAGCCTTACTTGACGTTGTAGATAAGTAGACTAGTCTGTTAGTCATTAAAGCTAGCTCGTTAGCTTATGGAGCGTAATCGTATTTTAGAGTTATAGTTGCCGTTGATTATTTACATCTCTGCGTTGCATCCACGTATATCATAATAGGAACAATGATGGATCATGGAGTCGATCGAAGTAGCGGAAAGATGGTGCCTTGATGATCGTGTCACCAATGGAATGCTAATCTTTGGTTATATCTTGCCTAGTCAAGCCCCGATGCATAACCCCTATTATTCTGCACTTTATTTTATGCTTGTGCATTAAGTTTTAAGGAGTTGAATGAAACCCACTTGCATATATATATCCTCATCCTATGAGTCCTACTAGTATGTTAGGATCATGTAGATTGCTATGTTATAGGATCTGGTAGAAGTTGAATGATTACCTATCACTCGCGAGAGATAGGAAATATATTATTGTTGCTATTATATTACTATCACAGGGAATATATATGAATGATAACTAGAGACCGGGTGGAATGGTACTTTGGATCTGGACTTGGTTAGGCATTCGAGCGAGGCTCGAATTGCACTTGTGCCGCCTATGTCGATTGAGGACCATCCGTTGTTGTGGATGATAGTTAGGTCACAAACTTATTATCCTGAGCACATACTTGTTTATTGGAGCAGGAAAGATCGTTACGCTCTTGTCGTGGGTTCTAGCTCTTTTTGGACCGACTGATTGGAGGCGGGGAAAGGTGGAGGTCTAAACACCATACTGAGACTGGGTCTCAAGTGTGGGGGTCTAAGTTTGGACGGGGACCTGAACCCCTCGACAGGAGTGGAATATGTTGGTCTTGTTTGTGCCTGGGGTACAAGCGAGGCATGTGTTTCGGGGTACCCAACTATGATACATTGATTCACGAATTGCCGTTTCTTTTGAGACGGTATCGACTTGGCTATGGTCTAGCACCGTAGTAAGAACAGAAACTTGAAAGGTGACAAAATGGTTCTAATTGCTTACCACCTGCTTGAAAGTAGCATAGGTGCTTACATAGAATGGTTAGTCAATGAACTAATGATGACTGCTAATAAAATTGAATATAAGGACATATGTTTAGTAATGCTTCCACCCACAAGCCAAATAAGCCTTGCATGTCATTGGAGTCTTTTATTTTCCTCCTGTCGGGTAAGTCTTGCTGAGTACAATCGAGTACTCAGGGTTTTCTTCCCCCTATTGCAGGTGATCAGAGGATACTTAGAGCTGACTCTTGTGTGTGAAAACCTCCTGGTGGGCTCAGAGAGGATTCCTTTCATGCTACGACTGTAGTGTTCATTTATAACCCTTACTAAAGGTTTTTATAAGAGAAGATGCAAAATATGTTAGCAGCTCTTGTATATAAATGCCCCCTATGTTAATACTCTACCATGTCATTAAATTAACCATTGCTTTCTTTGTAACTCTGATAACATTGTTATATTCCGCTGTTATAATAAATTGAGGTAATATTCTGTACTGTAATAAAGTGATGTAAGAAATGACTTAAGAATGTTGTAAACTTTATTCTCTCATTTATGATCCTGATGAAAAATATAGATTTTTGAGTTCTCTCTTGGGGTGTGCTCGACGGAACTATGTAGTTTAGTGTTCTCTCTTGAGTACTTAGTGTCTAATGGAAGATAAGTACCCCTGTGAGGTATTAGATTAGACGGTTCTGCCACATCTTTGTCACGCAACTGCATCAGAAGCGCGATAGTTATTCTTTGATGGTTAGCTTGTAAACCTTATCACTCTTCACTGTGAAAGCGTATTGGTTATCCGTTGGATTCTTTAGTCCGTTTGCAACCCGAGCATTCTAGCTCCTTGTGATGTGTGGCCGATCTTTGCGTCAACAAATGATATATCAAAACAACAGTAGAACTAAGAGCATTTCTTTTATGCCTTAGAATTAAGTGGTGATTGTTGGATTTTAATTGGGCTTAGTCTAATTTTATTTAATTAAAATTAAATAAATCCTAAGGCCCATATTAAATGCTATAGATGCAGTAAAGGTTTAGTTCCATATAGAATTTTGATTAGAGGTTCAATGAATTTATAGGGATGACTATTGTGTGCATTTATTGAGAAGATGAAAAAGGTGAAATACATGCCGCACGGGCGTGCGCCAAGTCGATCTATATCATGGCGTGGCGTGTCACAACTATGCTCTAGTCCATCCCCCGGGCCCACCTAAAGCACCCCTGGTTATCCAGGAACTCAAATGTGATACAATACTAGTCCTAGGAGGCTAGTAACACGTTTATTACATCAGATAAGTCTCAATCCAGCAGTCTCGACAAGCGTGGACAATGAAGACATGCCACGACTAGAAGTAACCAGAACATAATATAGGTCCAACAGACCCATAAACAAAATGAATCACAGTCAAACATCTGACGGGTCCCAATGCAACAGGCTTAGTTGGGTGTAGACATGATCTTACTCGAACGTAGCTTCAGGAATGAAGTCCGGATCTTCCTCTGTTCAACAAAGCAAGGGTGAGTACAAAGTACTCAGCAAGTCCAACCTTACCCTACGGAAGGATAAGGCTTGGTTTCATTTGCAGAGAGCTATCTTTAGACACATGTAGGGTTTCATTTCATAAATACCTTTGCAAAAGACATATATTCTCCATATATAAGAGTAATTCTGGAAAGGGGTTTGTCATAATTTTAAATGTTGCTGAACACTCTGTTCCCACAACACATGGCCGTTAACCATTCATTTCTAAAATCATACACACGCTCATGTTTCCACTCATCCCAACCCATCAAGTTGTTGAAACCAAACCATAACCCGTCCGAGACCGCGAACACGGCTATCTGGATAAATTTTACACTCTGTAGAGGTTGTACACTTCCATCAAAGCCATTACCCTCCATAGCTGGGTACTGACGCTCACCACGGGCACACTAAGGCAACATCTCATAATACAATAATTTACAGAGCTCATTACATTTCATACAATTCCTCAATTTTCACATACATCTCTTAGTGTCCCGTTGCACACCTGCCTCTAGATGATTGCCATACCAACTAGGGGAATTTAGACTAAGCCTTGCCACATACAAGGTCGAGTGGTTTTACGATCAAATGAGTTAGGTGAGATGAATCATCAACTCAGTCCTTAATCGAGACAAGGCGGATATCTTCACGCTTAACCACAAAAGGTACAAGCCACAACACCACGGCATCCCACAAAAGGGATCTGATCCGCCCCATCTCTAGGGTAATCACCATCTATAACTTGTTCATTAACCCTTTCACAATGCCCACAACTTATCCTCACCACTCACACAATTTTCATTTAAAATCATTGCATTTGAGAAATCATAGTGATGAGTATCCATGATGGGTACCAAGTCCTAAGCATTGCTAAATAATAATATTTCGTAGTAGCATAATATTTATTCCTAGGTTTGAGCATGACAATTATCAGATAATATTAATCCAAGGATGGTTATTCAAACGGGTTTTAGCTAAGCAGTGAAAATACCTCGTACGTATATCGTACATGCAATATTTAAAACGACTTTTATGGGTTGTGTTTAAAAATGGGGTCAACATGCATCAAAGAGGATTAGATTGGACTTGCCTCCGTCGGTGTCCTCGGCAAACTCCTGCTGGAAGTTCGGGTCCTTAGGGTCGAACTCGCGGTACTCGCCTCCGACGTCCTCATCCTCCGGCTCGTTCAATCCGTCAGCTAAAACGCGCAAACAACCGGACATGCAAGCAGACACAATTAAATAATCACATAAATTTAAATGAGCCCTAAAAATCATGAATTTTATTTGGTAGATAGATATTGATTTTAGATAAATTTAGGAAGAAGAATCAAGTGAATCGGAGCTTTGGATGGATGAGATATCGTATTTACTAGGTGGCTGTTAAGCTAATTTCGAAAATGACATGTCATTAGGCTGGTGACCAGTGACATTGGATATTGGGTCATGGGTCTTAATTGTATGGCGTGACCAAAGAAATGGAATTAGGCTTTGTATTTGGGCTGCTGGTTCAATAGAAAGGAAAATGGATGCAGTGGATTAATGGCTCATGGCCTGCACGTGAGGGGAGCTGGCATTTTGGACTTCACAAGGTACTTCTGGACTTCACGACTAGCACACTGCTTGTGGGCCTCCTTGGTTGCTGCTGTTGGAGAGTTAAATGCAAAAGGACAAGGAATGGAGGCTTGGTTTAAGACTTGTTTGGCACGGCTTCTCTTTGGCTCTGGCTCCTTAAAGAAGCTCTGTTAAACGTTTTTTAGAAGAGTTATTTTTTTAATAAAAACAGAGGAGTCGGAGCTATTTTGAAGAAGCCATAATTTATGACTCCTCCAAAACGGCCTCGCTCCTCCGGAGGAGCCCTCACGAGGAGCCGTGCCACGTTCTCACTCCTGCGTCCGCCATGGACGCTTGCTCAAGCTGTGTCGAGATGGCTGAACCAGCTACGAATCTCGAATCCAAGTGCATGGTGAGAGAGAGGAGGATGAGGGGATGCTCCCTTGGGGCTCACCTTGGTCAGGTCGTGAATGGAGAGGGAGATCAGGCGAGCGTACCGAGCTGTGGAGGGTACTGGAGAGAGACGGAGATGCTGGGGAGGAAGAAGGTGAGCGAGGAGAGGGTGGCTGCTGAGCTGAGCGGCTCGGAGAGTTCGGCGGTGCGGTGGAGGAGCTCCCCAGGTGCGCCCTTGTATAGGTGGCCCGAGGCAGAGCTTCAACTGGACGGCTCGCTCAGCACCTCGGCATGGCCGCGATAGCTGGGCGTGGTGCGGTGCTGCGGGTAATTTTTGCAGGGCATGGGGTGGTGGCGTTTAGCGAGGGCTGTGGCCGGTCGGCACGCAAGGGGTACGAGTGTGGGCTCTGCAGCTCGTGTACGTGATGCTGGGCGATGTGCGTGCTTTGCTTTGCGTGGTGTGAGTGCCCTGCTCATGCTGTTGTTTGCTCAAGCGTGACGGAGAAGGGAGAGAGAGGTGGGAGGTGGGGCCCACATGGCGTGGTGTCGCACGCACAGCCGAGGTCGGCGAGGGGGGTCCGTGCGCGGATGCGCCACGGCGGTAGTGGCGGGGCAGGCACACACAGGCGGTGTTGGGCGAGGGCGAGCGGAGCGCGCGCTAGAGCGGTGGGGGACGGCCGGGGATATTATTGTTGTGATGTGTAGGATATATATTTGGACAAGGAGACATAGGGATATATATGAGGTGGATTCAGATGGGAAGGAAATTTAAATAGAGCTTAAATGACTTTAGTTTTTAAAATATGTTTTGATAATATTTTCGAGTGAGTGATTTTAAGATTTGAATTTTTGGGACGTTACATCACCATAATATGATGTAGGCCTCGTTTAGATTGCGAAAAAATTTCAACCCGATGAATAGTAGCACTTTCGTCTTATTTGACAAATATTGTCCAATCATGAACCAACTAGGCTCAAAAAGATTCATCTCGTGATTTCGAACTAAACTGTGCAATTAATTATTTTTTTACCTACATTTAATACTCCATGCAAGTGGCTAAAAATTGATGTGATAGAGAGAGAGTAAAAAAACTTGAAATTTGGATGGCATCTAAACAAGGCCGTAGTGCGGGGTGCGCTGGTTTTGCCACTATGACAACTGTTATCTGGTTAACGTGCCTTCATGGTTCATTATCAGTGATTGCAACATGATTAATAGTATCTAGGTGCATACCCCCGCTGTAGGGATCAGAATGGACCGGGTTGACCTATAGGATAGTTCGCGCGACCCATAAAGCAAGGCCAATGGGTCACAGGATCGATCTCGAAGTCTGAAAAGATAGAGTTGGACCCTATAGGTAAAATGGGTCAACCCAAGCGTCACATAACAATTTCGCTAGACCGGTCCATACTTACATAATTTTGTTGGAGCGGTCGACCTATTTTACCCAATGGATCCAGCAAAATTTAGGCCAATGGAATAAAATGTGTCTAAATTTACTTACATAGGCCTCGTTTAGTTCCTCCCCTAAAGTTTACTCCCTATATCATCGAATCTTTGGACACATGTATAGAATATTAAATATAGACTAAAAAATAACTAATTTCATAGTTTTTAACTAATTTGCGAGATGTATCTTTTAAGCCTAATTAGTCCATGATTTGACAATGTGGTGCTACAGTAACACGTGTGCTAATGACAGATTAATTAGGCTTAATAAATTCATCTCGCGAATTACCGACGGATTCTGTAATTTGTTTTTTTATTAGTATCCGAACACTCCATACGACACTCCATATTGTTGGGGACCTAACACCGGGGTACCCCAGGAGGTGGAACCAATAATCATCGAACGTTAAAAACTTCTGGACGGACAAGGGCGCCGCTACGTTTCTTGCCCGAATAACGGAAGTTTGGTTCCGCCTCGCCCGACGCCTTTGGGCCAGCTCCGCCTCGCCCGAGGGCTTAGGGATAGACTCCGCCTCGCCCGACCCCCGAGGGCCAGGCTCGGTCTCGCCCAAGGTATAAGGGCCAGCTCCGCCTCGCCCGACCCCTGAGGGACGGGCTCGGTCTCGCCCGACCCCTGAGGGACGGGCTCGGTCTCGCCCGAGGGGCGCCCACAGCACTGCTTCCTGCTCCGACCCCACGACCGGGGCTCGCGGGAAGCCTGCTCACCGCTCTTCTCCGACCGACGCACTGAGGGCCGACTCGAGCCATCCGACCGGGGGCTCCCCGTTCAGAGGGAACCAGAAGACGTGCAGAGAAAGGCAAGGCATGGCTCATAAGTAAAAACCACTGAACCAGAGTCCATACCCTACGTCCCGACAAGAAAAGTACTGCCAGAGAACGATGGGATGGGTGCTTTAGACCCTTCCAGGCGTAGCAGAGCCTGAATAGTGTTGTGGGCGCGTGCTCTTCGCCCTACAGAGTTGTGGGCGCCGCCTTCAACCGTCGGGCATGGAACCTGACGTAGATATACGACAACCACTGCGGTCCAGAAAAAGCCTCGCGTCCTCCACAAATGACGGATATGCTATCACCACAATATGGTCCCAAGGGAGCGGCACCCGCTTCATGGCCCCTCAGGTCCACCAGATCGGAGTATCCGCTTCAGCCTCCGGACGCCCCCTCCGATCAAAAGGCTTTGCCCACAGCACTGCTTCCTGCTCTGACCCCATGACTCTGACCCTGCGACCGGGGCTCGTGGGAAGCCTGCTCACTACTCTTCTCCGACCGACGCACTGAGGGCCAACTGGAGCCATCCGACCGGGGGCTCCCCGTTCGGAGGGAACCAGAAGACGTGCGGAGAAAGGCGAGGCATGGCTCATAAGTCAAAACCACTGTACCAGAGTCCATACCCTGCGCGGGGCAGTACTCTATAGCCATCCTGACAGTCTACAGTGGCATCGACAGTATTGTAGGCGCTTACCATCCTTTCGCACCCACTGAAATGGACAACAAGGCTTGGTAGACGTGAACAACAAGGCTAGGTAGCATACGCATCCAAGTCCTCTCACTTGTAAAGCCATCCCCTTCATCTATAAAAGGGGATGTGCTTCCTTCAACAAACGGACCGACCGATTGACTCTTGACGAACAACACACATCACACACAATCAAGCTGCTATCAGGCTCTTGACATCATTTTGACCCTTCCATCAGAGACTTGGGACCAGTCCCTCTCTCGACCATTTGTACCCCCTACTACGAACTATTTTCGGTGCTAATAACACGAGCAGCAACAGACTGGACATAGGGACATTCAGCCCGAACCAGTATAAATCTTGCGTCCATTAGTGCACCATCCGAGCCTAACGCGCATAACTATAAATTTACTTGTCGATGCTTATTCGAAATACCGACAGTTGGCACGTCAGGTAGGGGACTTTGCGTGTTCCAAATCAGGCCTCGAATGGCTAACCACGCAATCAGCTGGGTCCTAGGCGCACACGTGCATTTCGGTGACTTGGATTTCATCGTCACACTGGGTGGAGAGCTGGCACTGACCCACGTGGCCGTCGAGTCTCTCCCTCCCATCAACTTCAGCTACCGAAGGCTTGAGGGCCAGCCCGGCGTCTCCCTTGGGCTCTAGTCGTCCAGGGAGGCCCTGCGCCATATTACCCTCTCTCCGAAACGCTCCACACGGCGCGCCTCGATGGCGTTGCCGTTCGGCCTCTGCAACGCTGCAGCAACCGCTGGCCACCATCTGGCACTATGCATGGTTCAGCCGCCTACGGACAGCGAGTTCGTGGGGGCGATTGAACATGATTCGGAGACACTCCATGGGCTCCTCACGGAGGAACCAGAGTCATCCTCCAGCTCTGACTCCAGTAGGGGGAGCCATCACCCTTTCTAGGAATGCTTCATGATGCAAACCCCCGAGGGGCACGTCCAAAGTGTCTCCGGGGAAGAGGCCACCTCGACAAGCAACCCTGGCGGCAGGTCCGGAGAGGAGACAACGGCCCCATCTCGCCTAAGGATGGAGCAGCTGAGGGCCCGCAAGCTAGAGATCGATGAGGCCAGACAAGGGCTCGTCCGAGAGTACACGGACATCAATCGTGAGATTGAATGCCGCGTAGACAGGGTGCGCGCACATGCCACGGCCCGGACTGCACACTAGAGGATCCTCACCGATGACGGGACCCTCCCTCACTTCACTCGAGTAAGTCAAAACATCGCCGCTGCGATGGCCTTGCTGCACGGCCTTCCAGAGGCCGCGACGTCCAAGGATCACCAGGCCCACTGAGAGATTCGCACGTTGCTCGAGCGCGCGGCGGCACAGCAGGCGGAAAGCTTGTTGTCTCGGCGACGCGAGCCCGACGCCAGCCAGCGCACGCCCTCGGTACGCCCCGCCAAGGACGTGTCCATTCACCAGACACCGCCAGGCGGCAGGCAGCACTCCGCTGTCCTGGTACATCAACATCTCGGCCACAACCATGATGTGCGTAGCACCATCGATGCCCATAGGCGCACCCACGGCGACGGAAGGGAAGGAGCCCGCTGTGGCTCTCATCCCTGATGCAGTGGACGCTACGACAGCGGCGAGGACCGAAGCCTAATCCCTGGCCTGCTAGGCCCTCAGGCCTTCGGTCGACACATCCTCAACGCTGCTTTCCCACCAAGGTATCGACCGCCCACCAATATCCCTAAATATTCTGGAGAAACAAACCCCGGGCTTTGGCTCGAAGACTATCGGCTTGCCTGTCAAGCCTGTGGTGCGAGTGATGATGATTTCATTATTCGCAATCTCCCGCTATTCTTGGCCGATTCGGCACGAGCGTGGTTGGAGCACCTACCGTCCAACGCCATTCAAAGTTGGACGGATCTCATGGAGATCTTTGTGGGGAACTTCTAGGGCACGTACAAATGCCCTGGAAACCCATGGGACCTCAAGAACTCCCGCTAGAAGGCCGATGAAATCCTCCATAGGTACATTCGGTGCTTCTCCCGGCAGTGTAACGAGCTCCCTAACGTCGTCGATGCCGACGTGATAGGAGCCTTCCTATCCAGGACAACCTGTGAATCCCTAGTCCACAAGCTGGGGCGTAGGGGCCCGCGGACGACCAAGGAACTCCTGGACATCGTCACCAGCCATGCCTCAGGAGAAGAGGCGGTCGAAGCCATCTTCGACCGCTCCGATGGCAAGGCGAGGCGGGACGAGGACGCCAGCGAGGGCGCCTCCAACCGTCCTGCCAAAACAAAAAAAGAAGCAACGGTGCGACAGCTCGCTCATGGCCACTACTGACCGCAAGGGTGGTCGGAAGCCCACGGAGGGCACTCCGAACCACTTTGAAAAAATACTCAAGGGGCCATGCCCAAACCACGCTTTCCTGGCCAAGCATCTATACAAGGATTATGGCCTCATGTGCAATTACTTGTCTGGGGGCCTCAACAAAGGGGAGCAGGGGAAGGAACCTACCCCCACCATAGACGATGCAGAGGAGAAGCACTACTATAGGAATCAATTTGTGTAGCGTGGCCAAAATGCGCTCTGTGGTGGGCACCTCTTTTGCCCGCCATGGTTAACCGGTGGCCAGCCAGCGAGGCCAGCCACCGGGGCGCCCGCTGTGGGAAATTGGTTTACCGCGGTGGGCAGCCTTACCTGCCCGCCGTAGGAAATAGTTATTTACCGCGGCAGGCGGTATGAATCGCCCGCCGCGGTTAATACGGTTTACCATGGTGAGCTCTTTAAACTACCTGCCATGGTAAAGAGTTGATTTACCGAGGCGGGCGTTTTATGTTGCCCGCCGCGGTAAAGCCTGTACAAATACAGAGCATAGACCCTCCATCTTCTCCACGGGTCTTCCTCTCTCAAAACTCATGGGGGGAGGCTTTGCCCTAAAATTTGAGGAAACTTTTGATTTGAGTTGAAGGGCTTGGATTTGAGGGAGGAGGACATCATAAGAGGTTCATAAAGGCTCTCCCTCTCTCCTTCCATCCTCTCTCTCTATTTCCATCACCTAGAGTTCTCTTTAGATCTAGATCTAGATCTAGATCAATTTTAATGGAAAAAATGATGTCATGTATTTCTTTAACTTTAGATTCATCATAGATGCATGCTTCATCTTTCACATCGTCATTTCCTCTCTTTTTCATGATTTTGGACGTAAAAATCATCAATTTCTCCTAATTCTTCTTTATTTAATGTTGATTGTGATGGATAATGTTCGCAGATATGATGGATAGATCAGAATGGATGTACCGGATCAATAGAGTGAATGATCCACGGTACCTCTTTGAATTAAGGAAGTTTATTGCGGTTGGTAAAGCTCATCGTGAGAGACTGAAGCGGATGACAACCATATGTCCATGTTCTCATTGCAAGAACCTGAAAGCCCACCGAGACAGCGAGGTGCAAACTCATTTGATCATGTATGGTTTTGTCGAGGGCTACACAGTCTAGACATTTCACAGCGAAAGAGTTGGTGCGAGTGGCGGTGCATCTGGAGTGAGCTCTTCGACGCCGACGACGACAGCACCACCGGTGAATAAAGATCCTTCCGTAGCAGCTACGCCAGCCGACAGTGACAACAGTTGTCGTGATTACATCATGATGGATGATCTAATGCAAGACATGGCCGACGAAGCCAGCGACGGTGGTGATGGTCAGGATATTGTGAGCCAACCCGAGGATGTGCAGCTTGTTGAAGATCTAGTCAAACACTTCGATGAAGATGACGTTGTGTTGGGTTGCCCAAAGTGGTTGAAGAATTTCAGAGAGTTGAAGCAGGCGGCAGTTGATCCTCTCTATAAGGATGGCGGTGATTGTCCAAAGGAGTGCACAGCGCTCCGTTTTAACCTCCATATGTTGATGTTGAAGGCTCGTCATGGTTGGTCTGACACTAGCTTCAATGAGTTGTTAAGCTACCTTGCCACCACGTACCCAACGGCTAACAAGGTGCCCGCCAATACTTATCAGGCCAAGAAGCTAATCCGGCCAGTGGCGATGAAGCTTAGAAAGTTTGATGCATGCCCTAACCACTGCATCCTATATCGGGGCAATGAGTATGAGAATTTGACGAGTTGTCCGCACTGCGGCTTTAGTCGGTATAAGAAAAATGCTGGTTGTCGCGTGGATGCAGAAGACGAGGGAGGCTTGTAGGGTGGTCGGAAGAAGAACAAGAAGGGGGCAAAGAAGAGCAGTGTGGCCAAATAGATCTCGGCTCAGCAGGATGATGAAGAAGAGGGTTACATGCACAGGAAAAGTCCAGCACTGTCGGTGTGGTACCTGCCCATGACCGATCGCCTGCGTGCAATATTTGGGAACCCGGACGATGCCAAGCTCATGTCCTGGCATGCATCAGCTGACCGCCTGAACGACGATGGCAAGCTACGGCACCCATCCGATGGCAAGCAGTGGAAGGATTTCGACGAGGCCTACCCAGAGTTTGGCAAGGAGCCCAGGCATGTTAGGTTCGCGCTAAGTACCGATGGGATGAAACCATTCGGTGAGCTTAGCAGCTCGCACAGCACTTGGCCCGTCGTGCTCACCATTTACAACCTACCTCCCCATCTATGTCAGAAGCGTAGGTACCTTATGCTGACCATGCTTATCTCCGGACCGAAGCAGCCCGTCAATGATATAGATGTGTTCCTAGAGTCGTTCATGGAGGAAATGAAGATACTATTTGATGTTGGGGTCCAAATGGTGGATGTATCCCGCAAGGAGAAGTTCACACTAAAAGCAATCATGTTTGTCACTATCACCAATTACCCTGGTCTCTTCTCACTATCGGGGCAGATCAAAGGGAAGACCGGCTGCGTAATTTGCATCGACGGGACCTGCTACACTTACCTTAAGGGATCCAATAAGATGGTGTACACGAGGCATAGATGGCTCCTCGCAAAAAATCACAGGTATAGAAGAAGTATTATGAACAAATACTTTGACAATCAGGATGAGCCACAGCGTGATCAACTGACATAGACTAGTTGGGGGACAAAGGTGTATGAGATGGTCAAGGACATGGATCAGGTGGAGTTTGGAAAGAAGAAGAAGCCGCCTGAAGAGGGGAGCAAGCAGACAAGGAAGCGAAAGTGGGACCAGACGGAGGAAGTCCCCGCCGCCGTTCCTTTCAAGAAGTCAATTTTCTTCAAGTACCTATCGTATTGGAAAACACTGAATACACCCCATGCCATCGACTGCATGCACCTGGAGAAAAATGTCTTCGAAAGCACGATCGGTGTCCTGCTGGACATCAAGGGCAAGACAAAGGATGGTATCAAGTCATGGACAGATCTTGTCAATCTAGGCATTAGGCCGGACCTTCACCTGGGACCGCCTCAGAACGGTAAAGTCGATATCCCGGGTGCGGCCTACAACCTAACGCAAGACGAGAGGATGGCTTTTCTTAAGTTGCTTAGGGGTATCAAGGTGCCGACTGGTTTCTCTTCCAACATCAAGAGCCTGGTCTCCATGAAAGACCTCATAATGACCGGCTACAACTCACATGACTGCCACGTCATGCTGACGGTGTTCCTACCAATTGCGATTAGGGCTATCCGTCCAGAGTACGTGAAGATGGTCATCACACGGATGTCATACTTCTTTAATCGCATCACCTAGAAGGTCATTGATAAGGCTGAGCTACCTGCCCTGAAGGAGTTCATCGCGGAGACCCTTTGCTAGCTCGAGATGTGCTTTCCACCATCTTACTTTGATACTATGCCACACCTAATGATGCATATGGTCGATCAGATCCATCAACTAGGCCCCGTGTACCTACACCAGATGTGGACATACGAGCGGTTCATGTCCACCCTCAACAGATACGTCCATAACCACGCTTACTCGGATGGCTCTATGATCGAGGCATACACAATGGAGGAGGCCGTGAACTGGTGTATGAGGTACATAAGAGATGGGAGGGTGATTGGGCTACCTGTCCATCACCACGAAGGCAAAACCTCAGGGATGGGGTGCACAGGACGAAAAGTGCGCACCGATGTGGCAAACCGAATGGTGCAAGAAGCTCATTACAGCATCCTTCATCAGTTAGTGAGCATGGAGAAATATATTGAAAAGAACCTGGAAGAGATCCGCATCGCTAATGATGGACAACGCATGGAGGCATGGGTCTAGAACCATCATAAGAGCAATTTCATAGAGTGGCTCAAAGAGCAACACATACCCCTTGAAGGATGCCCTGATGAAGATACGGAGACCGTTAAGAGGCTTGTGTTAGGCCCATCTAGCCAAATCACCATGTGGCAAGGGTATGATGTCCAGGGCTACAGGTTCCACACGAAAGACAAGGACAAGAAGAGCTCGGCATAGAACTGTGGTGTTCGATACGAGGGCGAAGAAGAGTACACGGGCCAGAGGAGGCAATACTATGGGCAAGTCAAAGAAATATGGGAACTTGACTACGGCCAGAACCTACGCATAACCGTCTTCCGTTGCCAGTGGGTCAAACCGAATGCAGTTGCAGTGGACAGTTATGGGCTAACCACCATGGACCTCAAAAGTATCGGCTACAAAGATGACCCGTGGGTACTAGCAACCAATGTCGCACAAGTGGCCTACTATATATATGCAGAGGACCCAAAAAGGCATGTGGTTGTGTCCGGAAAGCAGCGGATTGTGGGAGCTAATGGGGTGTAGAGTCCCGAACAATACAACAACTACGCAGAGCTCGAGCTTTTTATCGATCATCCAAAGAAGATCAAGGCCGTCGAGGACCGATTCAACAAGTCCAGGATGATGCCGTGGGCCCGCCCCGATGGTGAGAAGAGGACGGTCAAAGCACCTGCACCAAAATGATTTATGTATCCCAGAGACATATATATATATATGTAATAATGTATCCTAGAGACTCTATATGTAACAATCCTAGATACTCTATATGCATGCATCAATCTACTCCATGGCATCCGATGGGTTGTCGGCCGCAATGACTGCCATGAGGGCAGCGCTCATCAGTCATCATAACCATATACAGCGCGCTTATGATCATTGAAAGCATCTAGGCCCCTAGTTGGATTTCGGTGATTAATGTCAATACAAGATTACTATGACTAACGTGTGTTTTGCAGAGGCAATTAAGTTAGGTCATGGTAATGGAGATCGATTGGGCAATCGAGGTTGTCATGCCCCTACGATGGAAATCATTTCGGTTTTCAAAGGATGGACGACAAGGTTAAGGATAACTAGTTCTAAGTGTCGATTGGAGTTGGAGAGACACTTAGAGTAGTTTAGGACTTTGTTTTTCCTCTGGCCGTACTATGAAGGGGGGTATGAACGAGTAGCTTGACCTAGTTGAGTCTAGTGAGTTAGGTGTGGTGCACACTTGTTAAAACTAGCTCTAGGTAGCTCCTATGTATGCCTAAGATCCTTTGGAGCAAACTTCATTCACATATGTTCGAAAGTTGAAAGTGAATGGAGGGTCAAACACTGACCGGACGCTGGCTCCGGTGCGACCGGACGCTGGCCGCAGGGTCCGGTCAGTTCGTTTGACTGAGGTGGTTAAGTCTGTTGTGACCGGACGCTGGAAGGTCATGTGACCGGACGCTGAGGGCTAGCGTCCGGTCGACTCCAGTAAGGGTCCAGACTTGGAAAAGAGTGACCGGACGCGTCCGGTCAGTGTGACCGGACCCTGTGTATCCAGCGTCCAGTCGTTTACAGTAAGCATCTAAGAGCGACCGGACGCGTCCGGTCGGTACTGACCGGACCCTGACAGCGTCCGGTCATCACTTGAATGCTGGTTCGCGGGTTGAACTGACCGGAGCGTCCGGTCATCACGACCGGAGCGTCCGGTCACCCCGCAGAAGCTCATAACGGTTAGTTTTTCAGGCTGCCTTATAAATAGAAGCTCCACTCGTGAGTGGAGCAACTTTTGCTCATTCCAACAGCTGAGAAACACGTTTGTGAGTGCCAAGAAGAGCAAGGTCCTAGTGAGGTGTTTGTGATTTGAGAATCCAAGAGAGTAGCCTCACTAGCAAATCAAGAGTAGCAAAGTGTGCATCCATCTTCTCATTAGGCTTCGCGTGGTCAAGTGAGAGTTCGTGCTTGTTACTCTTGGTGATCGCCATCACCTAGACGGCTTGGTGGTGATTGGGAGTTTGGTGTTCACCCGGCGGAGCTTGTGGGTGACCCAACTCAAGTTGTGAGCGGCTTTGGGTGATTCGCCGCGACGGAGTGTCGAAGAATCAACCCATAGAGAGCACTTGATCCTTGCGCGGATCAAGGGGGAGCTTCACCCTTGCGCGGGTGCTCCAACGAGGACTAGTGGAGAGTGGCGACTCTTCGATACCTCGGCAAAACATCGCCGCGTTCCTTTCTCTCCCTATTTACTTTGAGCACTTACTTTGAGTATTTACTTTGAGCAATTCAATACTTGTTTTACATCCATAGAATTGCTTGCTTGAGTAAGGTTGGAACATAGGTGGTGAGTTCGTTGTGCTTTAGTTTGATAGAAACACTTTTCTAGGCACAAGGGGTTAATTGGGCTATCCGTAGGATTTGTTTATTGCAAGAGAATTTCGAATTAGCCCAATTCACCCCCTCTCTTGGGCATCTTGATCCTTTCAATTGGTATCAGAGCCTCGTGCTCACGTTTTTAAGCTTAATCGCTTAGAGCAAGATGTCTCACGGGGATGGACCTCCTCCTATCTTTGAGGGAGATGATTTTCCATATTGGAAAATCCGCATGGAGGCATACTTAGAAGCTCTAGATGTTGGAATTCTTAGAGCCGCCTCTCAAGGGTTCCCCGCACCTAGGAATGCCGCACAACTTCAAGGCGATGAAGTAAATTATGAGAAATGGAATGCAAAGGCTCGCAACACCATTTTTAGAGGCCTTTGCAAAGAGGTGTTCAATCGTGTAAGGAACCACAAAGACGCCCATGCTCTATGGTCGGACGTTTGTGCGCTCCATGAGGGAACCAAGAGTGAGCGTGAGGAACGCTATCATCTTGTGATTAAAAAGCTAAATTCTTTTGAGATGTTTTCCAAAGAAAGTGCTAATGAGATGTATTCTCGATTAAATGTTCTTGTAGAGGAAGTCAATGGGCTTGGACTTACTCAAATGTCACCATCCGATGTTGTGAGAAAAATCTTGAGTGTCCTCCCCATTGATAAATATGGGCACATTGTGACCGTGCTACATCAAGGTGATCTTTCCACCGCTACACCGACACAAATCTTGGGAAAGATCAATGCTCATGAGATGTACATGCACATCACACCACAAGATGGCTCATCCTCTACAAAGAAGAAAGAGAAGGACTTAGCATTCAAAGCTAGCCAAGACAAGGGCAAAGCAAAACTTGAGTATGAGAGCTCAAGTGATGAAGATGATGAAGAAAGTCTTGCCCTCATGGTGAAGAAGACCACCAAGATGCTAAAAAGGCTAAATAAGAGTGGCATCAAGTTTGATGGCAAGAAGAAGAAGTTCTTCACAAGCTCAAGAAGAAAGCCAATCTCCGAGATGGATTGCTACAATTGTGGTGAACTTGGCCATCTAGCTCATCAATGCACAAAGCCCAAGAAAGACAAGTTCAAGAACAAGGGCAAGAAAGATGATTCAAGTGATGAAGATGAAAAGAAGAAGAACAAGCCATACAAGAAGAGAGATGGCAAAAAGAGGGACTTCTACAAGAAGAAGAAGAGTGGCAAGGCCTACATTGTCGGTGATTGGCTCACGGACATTGATTCATCAAGTGGATCATCCGATGATGAGAGTGACGATGAAAAGGTGGCCGCCATTGCTATTGATCTTGCATCTTCACCGCCACCATCGCCATCATCCTCTACACACCTATGCCTTATGGCCAAAGGTGAACGCAAGGTAACTAAGAGTGATGATAGTAGTGATGATGAACATGCTAGTGATGATGATAGTGATAGCGATGATGATGACTCACCTACATATGATGATCTTGTCAAAATACTAAGAAAATATACTAAGATCATTAGAAAGAGTAGAGCCACAAATGAAAAACTTGATGCTAAAAATGATTCACTCTTAGCTAAGTGTGATACATTAGAAAAGGCTAATGATGAGCTCAAAGAAACAAATGATTCTATATCATCCAAACTCAAGGAGCTCAAATCCTCTAAGAAAGAGCTCAAAGATAAAAATGATAAACTTGAGTGGGTGCACAATGAGCTTGTCACTAGTCACCATAAGCTAAAAGATGAATATACAACTCTAAAGATCAATTATGATACCCTTATTATTGCACAAGAATTCTTACCAAATGAGCCACATGATGCTACTAACCATGTTGTTAAGATTGATATAGCTACCTCATGTGATGATTTAATTGATGAAAGCATTGAGCATGGATCTAGTAGCAAGGGCAAGCAAGTGGTTGAGTGCAATGACTATGATGAGTTTGTCAAGCTCAAGAGTGACAATGAGAAGCTCATGAAAGATCTTGAAGAGATGAAAAGTCATAAAACCGTTGTGCTAGAAACTCTTGATCATGACAAAGAGGTGATCCTTGAGAATGAGAAGCTAAAAGAAGAAATCAAGAAACTCAAGGAGGAGAAGAACAATGATATTCTCAAGGAAGAAAATAAGAAGCTCAAGATGGAGAAAGAGCATCTCAAGGTGGGATTGAGCAAGTTTGCTAGAGGCAAGCATCTCCAAAGTGAGCTACTCATGAATACCGTCATGAAGATGGATAGAAGTGGTATTGGATATATGGCAAGTGTAGAGAAGAAGAAGGCTCAAGCTCAACACCAACAATCAAAGCCAAAGCCAAAGCCAAAGAGATGCTTTGAGTGTGGACAAGAAGGCCACTTTGCTCATGAGTGTCAAACTCCACCACCACAACCCTTGCCCAAGCATGCTAGACCCTTTGCTTTCAATGCTCACTACATGCTTAGAAAAGATTCGAGTGGAAAGATGAAAGTCATGTTCTTAGGTCCCCCCAACAAGAGTAGGCCTAAGAAAATTTGGGTGGCTAAGTCACTTGTTGAGAAGGTGAAGGGCCCTCAACAAGCTTGGATCCCTAAAGCTTGAATCTCTTGTGTGTAGGTGAACTACAAGACCGGTGGAAGTCATTGGGTTATTGATAGTGGTTGCACTCAACACATGACCGGTGATCCACGTATGTTCACCTCACTAGATGAAGAGGTAGATGGACAAGAGAAAATAACATTTGGAGATAATTCAAAGGGCAAGGTCAAAGGATTGGGCAAAGTGGCAATATCAAATGATCATTCCATTTCCAATGTGCTCTATGTTGCTTCATTGAGCTTCAACTTGCTATCCGTTGGGCAATTGTGTGATCTTGGCTTTCAATGCTTATTCACCGAGAAGGAGGTTGTTGTATCCAAGGTAGATGACAATCAAGTGATATTCAATGGATTTAGATACAACAACTTATATCTAGTTGACTTCACCTCCGAAGATGCAAACTTGAAGACTTGCCTATTCACCAAAACAACACTTGGGTGGCTATGGCATAGAAGACTTGCTCATGTTGGGATGAGCTCACTCAAGAAGCTTATGAAGAATGATTTGGTGAGAGGGTTGAAGGATGTGAAATTTGAGAAGGACAAGCTTTGTAGTGCATGTCAAGCCGGCAAGCAAGTTGCAAACACTCATCCAACCAAAGCCTTCATGTCAACCACAAGAGTGCTAGAACTTCTACACATGGATTTATTTGGACCAACAACATACAAGAGTTTGGGAGGAAATCTCTATTGTCTTGTGATTGTGGATGACTATTCAAGATATACATGGGTGTTCTTCCTTCATGACAAATCCGAAGTTGCATCTTGTTTCAAGAAGTTTGCCAAGAGAGCTCAAAATGAATTTGAAGTAAAGCTCAAGAAGATAAGAAGTGACAATGGCAAAGAATTTGACAACACAAACATAGAAGCTTATTGTGATGAAGTTGGAATCAAACATGAAGTCTCCGCAACCTATACTCCTCAACAAAATGGTGTAGTTGAGAGGAAGAACCGGACTTTGATCACTCTTGCAAGGACAATGCTAGATGAGTACAACACCCCCGAAGCTCTATGGGCGGAAGCAATCAACACCGCATGTTATGCATCCAACCGCCTATTTCTTCAAAAGTTCCTTGTCAAGACACCATATGAGTTGCTCAATGGGAAGAAGCCGGACGTCTCCTTCTTTAGGGTGTTTGGTTGCAAGTGCTACATCTACAAGAAGCGGCAACACCTAGGGAAGTTTCAAAGGCGTTGTGAT